>NW_019154128.1:10048964-10049251 GCF_002288905.1 Enhydra lutris kenyoni | reverse complement strand
GAGCAGCGGAATTCCAAAGGGGAGAAAGCCATGAGTTCCGTGCTTTGCTTTCTCCTCCTTTGGAATTCCGCTGCTCTCCTTGGTATTGAAACTGTACTCCTTGGTAGGTGAACTTGGTCCTGGCTGGTCTTCTTGTTGATCTTCTGGGGGAGGGGCCTGTTGTAGTGATTCTCAAGTGTCTTTGCCCCAGGCGGAGTTGCACCGCCCTTACCCGGGTCCAGGCTGAGTAATCGGATTACTCATACTTTGCCATTGGAGAGAACACTTATATATATGGTCAAGTTGTC
>NW_019154128.1:10002632-10043964 GCF_002288905.1 Enhydra lutris kenyoni | reverse complement strand
TCAGCCATAAAAAAAATCTTGCATTCGTAGCAACGTGGATGGAGCTAGAATACATAATGATAAATGAAACAAGCCAATCAGAATAAGACAAATACCATATGATTTCAGTCACGTGTAGAATTTAAAAATCAAGTGAGCAAAAGAAAAGAGAGAAAGACCAAGAGACAGACTCTTAACTATGGAGAAAAATGGATGGTTACAAGTGGGGATGGGTGAAATAGGTGATGAGGATTAAGGAGGGCTCTTGTCATGATGAGCACAGGGTATCTTACAGAAGTGTTGAATCACTATGTTGTACACCTGCAACTAATATTACACTGTATGTTAACTAGCTGGAACTTAAATAAAAACCTAAATTCATTTTTAAGTTCATTTTTTAAGTTCATAATAGAACACAAATTCATGAAATTCAAAAATTTGTAAGAAAAGAACAGAGATGAAGAGGAAAAGAGTGTAAGATAAAAAGGAAGTGAGTGAATAAAGCAAAATTTAAATTATTTAGTAAAAAAATGATGTATTAACGTAGTTATTGTAGATGAGGCAGAAATTGAGCTTTAAAAAAATAAAAAAGACACTAACCATTGAAAATAGGAAGAAAAACATGGTTGTGATTGTGGTAATATTTCCAGAATGAGAGTTTTTTCAATGGTAGATGATAGAACAATTAGAACAGACAAATGTAAATCATAATTTTGAAATGAATGTAAGGTTTTAAGACAGTTTTGATTTTTTATAAATAGTCTTACTGTATTTTAGAACATTTTTAACAACCACAGAAAAAATAATTATTCTTATCATGCAGAAATAATCATGGTTTTCAAGTACAAAATTCTACAAAATTATCACCATATCAAATTTATATTTTCAAGTAGAAATTACTCTAATTTTATAATCAACATAATAAAGACCATTGTGTTCACTATTCAGAACCTAAAACAATAGCTTCGATATAGTAGTTGTTACTAAACATTTATAAACAAAGTTTTTGTTTAAAGGACTATCATTTATAAAAGCAAAAAAGGAGGGATGCCTGGGTGGCTCAGTTGGTTAAGCAGCTGCCTTCGGCTCAGGTCATGATCCCAGCGTCCTGGGATCGAGTCCCACATCGGGCTCCTTTCTCGTCAGGGAGCCTGCTTCTCCCTCTGCCTCTGCCTGCCATTCTGTCTGCCTGTGCTCGCTCTCTCTCCCTCTCTCTCTCTCTGAGAAAAAAAAAAAAAAAAATTTAAAAAAAAAAAAAAAAGCGAAAAAGGAAAACACCTCTGTAATCACTGTAGCTATACTCCATGTTAACTTTTGATCTATATCATCGCAGACTTTTGTTTATCATAAATGTGTATGTATATTTAGAATGATACTATATCTACACTAAAATGCATATTTAATGTGATTTGAATATATTCCTCAATCCTTCTTAACACAATATTTCAGAGATTCTCAAAGCCCACGCTGGTTGATAGAGGGAATGTTTAGCTTCAAACTGCAGTGGAGTCCAAATATTGGAGGAGCTAAATAAAAACCATTGAATGGGCTTCCCCATCTTCCTCTGATCTTGTGCATGCTTGATAATGAAATCTGTTGTTTCACTAATATCAAATCTTTCCCCTCCACTAAGGGAAAACATGAATATGAGTGTCCTCCAGCAACTCTGAGTTACATATAAAAATGTTTATTCTTTCTTTCTTTTATCTACTTTCTTTCAAAGTTTATTTCTTTGAAAAATGCTTTGCTTTCTATTTAGCTCATCTGGTGTCATAAGAAAACTCACTTTTGGGGCACCTGGTGGCTCAGTGGGTTAAGCCTCTGCCTTTGGCTCAGGTCATGATCTCAGGGTCCTGGGATAGAGCCCCAAAGCAGGCTCTCTGCTCAGTGGGGAGCCTGCTTCCCCCTCTCCCTCTGCCTGCCTCTCTGCCTACTTGTGATCTCTCTCTGTCAAATAAATAAATAAATAAATCTTTAAAAATAAAAAAAGAAAACTCACTTTTTTTGGATAACAATATTTACCTTGCCTATTTTAGAGAAGTATAGAAGAATATGGTAAAATGCCCTATTTGAAAATACATTAGAATGTAATTCATTTTGGAATAATGATTATCAGTTCCAATAAAGAATTCTTCTAAGTTTCTCCATAAAATATGGCATACGCAGCTTCATTGGCACAGACCTGTTTGACTGCTCTCCTAGTGAAATGATCTGTGTAGTGTTCATAAAATGTTATACTAAATATTCTTTGTGCTAAAAAATAATTCTTAAGTTCCCAACCCATATAATACATAAAACATCTGATGGTAACATAGTGCCTGATTTAATCTAATTTGAATCATAGCGTTATAATCCAACAGAGTGTGCATCTCTGACAGGTGCACTACAAACAGCATTGTAATCTAAAGCCAGTAGACATATTAAATCCTTGATTTACCAATCTACATTTATAGTTAGAGGATTCATATCTTAACTCTGCTTAAATAAAAATAGCCATACTGGTAGTAGTAAGAAATGTTCCTTATATAAGTGTAAATCAAAGCAGGAGGTAAAATGAAGTAATCATTTCAGCTCTTTTCTCACCACATTGTTTCTCAAGGTGATGGAAAAATGTATTGCAGGAAGTACTGCAATTTTTTTAATGTTTGTTATTTTACTAGAAGGGATTTTTGACATAAACTTTGGGAAACTCAGTAAAGTAATCCTATCACACAAAATTGAGAATATTTATTTAGAGATGCAATTTCCCCTATAGCTTTATTACCAGTATATTTCTTGAGCAGACAGTATTGAAGGTACTGTGGCTTTTGTCTCTATAAGCTTATTTTCCATAATTTTATGCTGATCACCAATTGCATGGAAAAATTCACATTTCTAATTGTTAATTTTTTTATTTTATTTTTTTTTCAGTGTTCCAAGATTCATTGTTTATGCACCACACCCAGTGCTCCATGCAATACGTGCCCTCCTTAATACCCACCACTAGGCTCACCCACCACCCCACTTCCCTCCAAACCCTCAGTTTGTTTCTCAGAGTCCACAGTCTCTCATGCTTCATCTCCCTCTCTGATTTCCCCCAACTCACTTCCCTAACTCCCAATGTCCTCTGTGTTACTCCTTATGCTCTACAAGTAAGTGAAACTATAAAATTGACTCTCTCTGCTTGACTTATTTCACTCAGCATAATCTCCTCCAGTCCCGTCCATGTTGATAACAAAAGTTGGGTGTTCATCCTTTCTGATGGAGGCATAATATTCCATTGTATATATGGACCTTGTCTTCTTCATCAGTCTGTTGAAGGGCATCTTGGTTCTTTACACAGTTTGGCGATGGTGGCCGTTGCTTGCTATGAACATTGGGGTACAGATGGCCCTTCTTTTCATTACATCTGTATCTTTGGGGTAAGTACCCAGTAGTGCAATTGCAGGGTCATAGGGTAGCTCTATTTTTAATTTCTTAAGGAATCTCCACACTGTTTTTCGAAGTGGCTGCACCAACTTGCATTCCCATCAACAGCGTAAGAGGGTTCCCCTTTCTCCACATCCTCTCCAACACTTGTTGTTTCCTGTCTTGTTAATTTTGGCCATTCTAACTAGTGTAAGGTGGTATGTCAATGTGGTTTTGACTTGAATCTCCCTGATGGCTAGTGATGATGAACATTTTTTCATGTGTCTGATAGCCATTTGTATGTCTTCTTTGGAGAAGTGTCTGCTCATGTCTTCTGCCCATTTTTTGACATGATTATCTGGGTTTTTTTTTTTTTTTAAGATTTTATTTATTTGACAGACAGAGATCACAAGTAGGCAGAGAGGCAGGCAGAGAGAGAGGAGGAAGCAGGCTCCTTGCGGAGCAGAGAGCCTGATGCGGGGCTTGATCCCAGGACCCTGGGATCATGACCTAAGCTGAAGGCAGAGGCTGAGCCACCCAGGCGCCCCGATTATCTGGTTTTTTTTTTTTTTTTTTTTGAATGTTGAGTTTGAGGAGTTCTTTATAGATCTTGGATATCAGCCCTTTGTCTGTAAGTGTCATTTGTGAATATCTTCTCCCATTCTGTGGATTGCCTCTTTGTTTTGTTGACCGTTTCCTTTGCTGCGCAGAAGCTTTTGATCTTGATGAAGTCCCAAAAGTTCATTTTCGCTTTTGTTTCCTTTGCCTTTGGAGACATGTCTTGAAAGAAGTTGCTGTGGCTGATGTCAAAGAGGTTAATGCCTGTGTTCTCCTCTAGGATTTTGATAGATTCCTGCCTCACATTGAGGTCTTTTGTCCATTTCGAGTTTATCTTTGTGTATGGTGTAAGAATGGTCAAGTTTCCTTCTTCTACTCATAGTTGTCCAATTTAAGGCAAAAAAAATTCTCACTCTTAGGTAGAATAAGATAGCCCATATATAGCACAGGCCATCATGTTTGGAACTTGTGTTCCCTTTATGTGTTTCAATAGTAATCAGAGTTCTGATCGTCAGAGAAACTTAGGTGTGATAACCTTAAAGTCCTCAAGTCCTAATTACTGAATATAATTAAAATGGTGAGCTTTGGTGTTGGTAATTTTTCAGTGGATACCATGATCAACAAATCAACTACTTTCAATTAACTCATCTGCTTTTTTTTTTTAACCAGCATTCTTGAAAGACTGAGGCCACAGGTGGATAATTTTCTCTTCCTACCCATTGAGGGAGATAGCAAATTACATCATGTACATACCCTAGCCTTTGATCTTGGAACACTAGGACTAAATTAGTTTAGAAAAATAATTATAGTCTAGATAAAGCTAAGATTCTTCTTTCCTAAGAGCAAAGGAATAATATAGCAAGTTAATTTTAATACATTATTTCTAAAGCCTACATGGCCAGAGGTATGACATAATAAATCTATGTTTAAATTTTAAATTGGTTTTCAAAAGTCTTTTTAACAGAGCTAAAACATGACACAGGCACAAAAAGTCTCCATTTTTAACATCAGAGGAAACTATTTGTATGTGTAGAACTTCTAGACCTCACATCCATATCTGGGCTAAAGAAAATGTTGAATAATGACTTATTAAAATAAGAGAAAAAAATATTTAAAACTCTAAAAAAAAAAAAAAACTCACCCCTATATAAACTTCCCTTTTCTAAGCTAGGTATTTTAAGTATTAAATTTAATCATTATTCATATTAATTCTGCTTTGGTCTCTAGGGACCCAAGAAGTAAAAACTGTAGGAAAAAAATTAAGAGAAAATGTCAAGACTTTAGGAGAATAAAAATAGAGTAATTCATATTTTTTTTTCCCCAGGAAGGCGTACTTGTGTTCTTTCTCTAAGCACACCATGTGTTGAAGAACCAACTGCATAATTTACAGGACCCAACAGAAAATGAAAATATAGGGCCTTGTGTTAAATGACTAACATTTACAAGACAACCACAGCAGAGCATGAAACCAAGTGTGAGGTTGTCCTCAGCTTGGGGCTCTGTGACTGCCTAAGTTGCACACCCATGAAACCTACTACTTAGGTATTTTCCATGTAATTGCTTCTGATTATAAAATGGCTTGTCAATTCTTTGCCTTCTCCCATTTTAAAACAACACTAGCCCTCATTAGAAAGTAGATGAATATTGATTAAAAACACAACGTGTTCATAATTTTTGATGTGAAAGAAGAATAATGTTATAATACATTTGGTGAGTTTATTGGTTGGCAGATATATTGAAAAAATTATCCTTGGTTAATTCATTATAAATACTGGCTGAAGTAGAGCCAATGTTAAACTTCCTAGTTGAATTGATATCAGTTGCTCTGTAATTGATTTATTTAGATAAAATCATTTAGCCCTTGTCTATTACACTAAGACAGTATTTTATCTAATATCACTGCAGTGTGGACTAAATTTTGCCAAGTACCCACTGACAAATTGAGACCAATTAAATGTAATATAGAAATGAACACTATAATGTTTATATGAAAACCATTAAATTTGAGTACAGGCAGAACAATGTGAATAAATTGAGAGTGAGTAAAGGTCACTACTGAAAATTGTTAGATTTATTTTAAATTAACATAGGAAAACTATCACTTTATGGCCCATAAAAATAAATTTTACCTATATTTGACATATATCTGTAATAAGTTATTGATTTCATAATTAACATTTCAAAACCTGACCTGTATACAGTACATTGATTTGTTTTTTCATATTTAATATACGACAATGGGTATATGCATGGCACAAAAAAAATGAGTGATCATAATTGAGAGCCAGAGTTCTAGCCCAGTTCAGCACTACTTCTCCCAAATCTGATTGTTACCTCCATATCACTGAATAACATGGTCTGTGTTCTTTATTTATCTTTAGAAGTTATCTCATGACTTACTGCTAGGATGGCTAAGAGTGCAGATCAAATTCACCACCCTGTCACTACTCATATCATTTAAAACTTTTTACTTCTGGGATATTTAAATGATACATTGTAACTTCTATTTTTTTGTCCTAACTGGTTTACATGCTGCCACTTGATTTGCCTCTCAGATGAAGAAAATTCCTTTGTCTACAGTTCTTTCTCCTTCCTGTCAGTCATTTTCTGGCAGTTATAATCTTTGCTTTCATGTTGTCTAGGTTGATTAAAATTTACACTGCTGAATATTGAAGTTTTCAGCCAAGGTGAAAAACCATAAATGTTAAATTCTATGACTTAGAACCATGCTACTTGCATAGGCAGCAGTATCCCGATGCCAAACTTGATTCTCTGTGGGCCAGTGTCCTGGCTCTAAGCTCCTCAAGAATGGAACTCACATCTTGTTGAAATGAATTTTGTCTTCTTACTCATCATCAAGGTCTCAAAAGTGTGATTTGTTACAATTATTTTATATTTGAATAAGGTTTGTCTTTTTTCCAGAATTTCTATTTCACCTTTATGCTGTCTTTATTGACTGAAGTAACGTGAGCTTTCTTCAGCATTGACTATTTATTCCATTCATATTTTTTGGTATCTAATCAGTTCCTTTTCTTCAAGATGATTTTTCCTTTAGATGTCACTCAACTCATGTTCTTAATGTTGTATTTCAAGGTCTCCTTAGTGCACATACCAAGTTACCATTCCTGTTTTGCTGGAACTCTAGGTGAACTTCACTATTGTGGGTATAGCCTTCCTTTATTTTACTTTTCACTTACTTTTCTCTTAATATGTTTGGACAACATCCTTAAAAAGAAAAAAAAGTAGGGAAAGAGGCGGGCAGGCAGGAAGATACACAGAGCGTGGAATACACAGGAGGAGAGAAAACATAGGAGGTAAAATTTCTGTCTGGTGGTCTTGGTAGACAGAGAATTTTAGGTTCAAATCGTATTTTACAATCAAAATGTTAAAGATACACCACAATTTTATTTGTAGATTCTACTCTGATGAAAATCTGATGCAGTTCTCTTGTACTTTCTCTCTAGAGACTTAATACTTTGCATTTCAAAGTTATGTATCAAGGGGAAGATTTATTTAGTTATATTTTCCTCCTATTCTCAAAGGCACTGAGCAGTCCCTTTTATTGTGAAATCTGTGGGAGTTTTTTTCCCCCTCAGCTTTTATAAAGGACTTCTCTTCCTGCTGTAGGTATTTCTCCTCCATTTTTTTCCCTCTTCTCCGCAGCTCAAATTCATGCCATTTATATATGGACACTATTGGAATGCTGCATTAGGCTGCTTTTCTCTCAAAATCAATCTCTTACTCTTTTTTTTTTAAACTCTGAATAAAATTCCTCCTTCTTTTGCATTTTTTAATGTTTTAAAATTTTTAATTTACATAATGAGCATACAATTTTAAAACTTTCTTCCCCAACCCATCCTACTTTTTTTGTAGTTCATTTTGTATAATATTCTGGCATTATGTAACCAATACATTCTTGAGTCATTCTGAAAATATGAATTTGAAATGTTTAAATTTTCTCTTGAAGCCTGCAGTTCTAATTGTTTTCATTCCTTTCATGCTATTAGTTCTTCTTGGTCATTCCTTACTCTGCTGCTGATTTGCATCATGTGTGTAGCAATAAGATAATTTGGATTCTGGAAGCAGCATCTATCATAGGCTCTCTAATTCTTTCAGGAATTGTGATAAATTTCTGTTGAGGCATGGAGCTCTCCACTGACCTGGGTGAAGTCTGTGCCACTTAATCTCTGTCCTCTGTGTAATCTAAAATGTCCAGATACAGGATACGGGACCAAGAGTGTGAGTGGAGGGGTGTCACTTATTCCAATTGTTCCATATACGGACTTCCTAGAAACCACTCTCAATCCCTGCCCTCACTCCCACCCCCAAGCTTTCTACCTGTCTTGCTTTCTTTCCAGAGCTGTATCCAGGAGCCTCTCCAGATTACCTGCCTTGCCACTCCCTCCTCTGCTTCATCAGTAAAGAGGTGTCTTCCATCTCTTATTCCCCCATAGATTTAATTATGTTACCCACTGTTCTCCTCATCCCCAGCTCACTCATACATCCCCAGATTTCTTGGCTGTGACAGTACATTTAATGACCCTCATTTTTAACCCACTGAGCCACCCAAGTGCCCAATGACCCTCATTTTTAAATGGGTCTGAAGATGGATATGGGTCAATATATGTGCTCAGACCCCTCTTCAACAATTATCTTTGTTCCTATTTTATCTATCCCTCTTTGGAATTTTCATTTTCTATTTTTTTGATGAACTATATTATTTTGAAGCTACTGCCTATTTAAAAATAGCACCATAGGGGCACCTGGATGGCTCAGTTGGTTAGGCGACTGCCTTTGGCTCAGGTCATAATCCCGGAGTCCCAGGATCGAGTCCTGCATTGGGCTCCCTGCTCAGCAGGGAGTCTGCTTCTCCCTTTGACCCTCTCCCCTCTCATGCTCTCTCTCTCACTCTTTCTCTCCAAAGTAAATAAATAAAATATTTAAAAAAAAAAGAAACAGCACTGTAATTTTCAATTAAATAACTTTTTAATAAAGGTATTATTTGTTCTGTCACCATTTCTTCTTAAATCTCTTGTTTTCATCCTAGGCTTAGTTTTGTCTTAACATAAACCATGTGTAGTACTTTCTATCGTAGTCTACCAGTAGTAAACTTTCTTGCGCATTCTTCTGTCTAGGAATGCTCTTTTTTTCCTTAGTCTTGAATGATACCTTAGTGGCATATGAACACCTAAATTGTTATCACTGAGCACATGGGAAATGTTCTCTAGTGTCTGGTCTGTATTGTAAACATGAATTCTGACATTGATCTAAATTTTTGTCATGTCATGTTTAGAATTACTACCCTTTCTCTTTGCTTTAATATTCTTTGCATTAATTTTCTCCCTTTTTTACTATAATGTACACATATAAGGAGTTCACCTGTGTGTGTGTGTGTGTGTGTGTGTGTGTGTGTGTGTATGGAGAGAGAGATACATGTATCTCCTTATCTATGTATTTATGGAGAGAATAACTTAAGCTTCCTTAATATGAGGATTAATATTTTTCAAAAAGTTCTAGAAAATTATTATTCTTTTAATACTGCCTCTCGAAAATTTCTTATTTCATCTTGTTGAATCTATACTATAATTTTCCATTCTAATTTGGTGTCTCTTATTACTTTTTTTTTCTATTTTTTATATTCTTTTAGAAATGATAGTTATTAGATGTGATGGAACCACTAGCTAATAATACAGTGGTAACTGCATTGAAATATATAAACGGATAAAATCAATATATATACACCTTAAACTTATGCAGTGTTGTATGTTGAATAAATGTAAATGAATCTGGGGGAATCCCTATGGGCTGTGTTGAGGTCAGTTGATCCACTGCTACTTACTTTCCAGAGGTTATAGAGATATTCTTCAGCTTTGCCCTTTTTTCTAAGCATTCTGCTGAATTCTTAACTTACAAGAGCTGTATTTTAACTTGCAGAAATTCTAATGGTTATATTACCCATCTCCTTGCCAATTACCCTGGTGTCTAACTTTTTAACGTATTTTCTTTTTTAGGTTTGTAAGCTAAGTCCTTGTAGAGTCTTTTCAGAAACTTTTTTTTTTTCAGTGTTCCAAGATTCATTGTTTATGCACCACTTATTTTTTTAAAGGTTTTTATTTTAATGCCAGCATAGTTAGCATAGAGTATTAAATTAGTTTCAGGTGTACAATACAGTGAGAAGTTCAACAATTCTATAATTACTCAGTACTCATAGTGGTAAGTGTACTCTTCAATCCCATCGCCTATTTCTCCCCTTTTTCCCCACCCCCCTCCACGCTGGTAACCATCAGTTGGCTCTGTATAGTTAAGAGTTTGTTTCTTGGTTTTTCTCTTTTTTTTTCTTCATTTTGTTTTTTAAAAATTCTACCTATGAGACATCTGGGTGGTTCAGCCAGTTAAGCATCTGCCTTCGGCTCGGCTCATGTTCCGTGGGTCCTGGGATCGAGTCCTGGATTGGGCTCCTTGCTCAGCAGGGAGCCTGCTTCTCCCTCTGCCTATTGCCCCCTGCTTGTGCCCCCTGCTTGTGCACATACTCACTCTCTCTCTCTCTCTCTCTCTGACAAATAAATAAATAAAGTCTTTAAAAAATAATAAAAATAACAAATTCTACCCATTGGTAGTTATATGGTATTGATCTTTCTCCAGCTTCTTTCACTTAACATTATATTCTCTAGCTCCATCCATGTTGTGCACATGGCAAGATTTCATTCTTTTTATGGCTGAATAATCCATTGTAATATGTACACACACATAGATATATGTGCATACACACCTTCTTTATCCATTTATCTATCTATGGATACTGGCTGTTTCCATAATTTGGCTATTGTAGATAATGCTACAGAGTAAACATAGGAGTGCATGTATCCCTTTGAATTAGTGTTTTTTGTATTTTGGGAGTAAATACCCAATAGTGTGATTACTGGATCATGAGGTAGTTCTGTCTTTAACTTTGTAAGGAAATTTCATACTGTTTTCCACAGTGGCTGCACGACTTCGCATTCCTACCAACAGTGCACAAAGTGTCCTTTTCTTCCATATTGTCAGCAACACATGTTGTTCCTTGATTTTTGTTTTTAGTCCTTCTAACAGGGGTGAGGCGGTGTCTCATTGTGGTTTTGATATGCATTTTCCTGGTCATGAGTGATGTTGAGCTTATTTTCATGTGTCCTTTGGCCATCTCGATGTCTTCTGCCCATTTTTTTTTCCTAAAGATTTTATTTATTTGACAGACAGAGATCACAAGTAGGCAGAGACGGAGAAGCAGGCTTCCTGCTGAGCAGAGAGCCCGATGCGGGGCTTGATCCCAGGACCCTGGAATCATGACCCGAGCCAAAGGCAGAGGCTTTAACCCACTGAGCCACCCATGCGCCCCTTCTGCCCATTTTTTAACTGAATTATTTGGTTTTGGGTGTTGAGTTGTAGAAGTTTTCTTTAAATATATATAATATATGCTGTATACTAACCCTTTATCAGATCCATCACTTGTAAATATCTTCTCCCATTCGGTAGATTATTATTCAGTTTTGTTGTTTCCTTTGCTGTGCTGAAACTTTTTATTTGATGTAGTCCCAATAGTTTATTTTTGCTTTTATTTCTCTTGCCTCAGAGGTATATCTAGAAAAGGTTGCTACAGCCAATGTCAGAGATCACTGCCTGTACTCTCTTCAAGGATTTTTATATTCTCAGGTCTCATATCTAGGTTCTTAATTCATTTTGAGTTTATTTTTGTGTGCACTGAAACAAAGTGGTCCAGTTTCATTCTTGGGCATGTTGCTGGCCAGTTTTCCCAACACATTTGTTGAAAGGACTGTTTTGCTGCCAGTCAGATATTCAGTCCTCATTTAGAAGATTAATTGACCATATAATTGTGAATTTATTTCTGGGCTTTCTGTTCTGTTGATCTATGTGCCTGTTTTTGTGCTACTACCATACTCTTGATTATTATAGCTTTGTAATATAATGTAAAGGCTGAAATTGTGAGACCTGCAGTTTTTACCTTTTTCAAGATTACTTTGGCTATTTGGGGTCTTTTTTGGTTCCATATAAATTTTAGGATTATGTGTTCTATTTCTGTGAGAAATGCTGTTGATATTTAGATAGGGATTATATTAAATCTGTAGATTGCTTTTGGTGGTATAGACATTTTAACCGTATTTGTTCTTCTGGAACATCTGGGTGGCTCAGTCTGTGAAGCATCTGCCTTCGGCTCAGGTCACGATCCTGGGGTCCTTGGATCCAACCCCACATCGGGCTCTCTGCTCAGTGGGGAGCCTGCTTCTCCCTCTCCTGCTGCCACTCCCCTGCCTGTGGGCATCTTTCTCTCTCTGTCAAGTAAATAAAATATTTAAGAAAATTAAAAAAAAACAATACTTGTTCTTTCAATTGAAGAGCATGGCGTGTTTTTCCATTTCTTTGTGTTATCTTCAATTTCTTTCATCAGTGTTGTATAATTTTCAGAGTACAATTCTTAACCTGTTTGATTAAGTTTATTCCTAGATATGTTATTGTTTTTGGTGTACATTTTTCTGTTAAGTTTCTGGGTGCTGTTCCTCCTTTATGGGCTGTCTGTGATGCTATATAATTGCAAATTCTTTTTAAATTTTGGGTTGTAAACTAATCTTGAATGTAGATTTATTTATGGCAGTTCTGTGAAGGCTTGATTGTGGAAATACCTCTCTGTAGAGCAGGTGGATTTGATCATATTAATATTTTGGTTTGCCAGTGTAAGTTCAGACTCTGACTTTTGGTAGCATAAGCCAGAAGTTTGATTTTTTTTTTTTTCCATAAGTGACAATTTATTTTGTTTTTCATTCTTCTTCCCCTCCTAGAGAACCTTGACCCTGAGTGCATATTAGCCTCCCTCATGCCTTCCTGATCAGTGGCGGGAGCTCTGTCTCCTGTCACTTGGGGCAGCCTCAGGAGAATCTGTGTAGAAATATCCCATGTAGTTCCCTGGTATGTGCAGAGGCAAAACCTTATTTTATAATTTTCTTCCATATTACCCATCATTGTAGGATCTTTTGGCAGAAAATGGTCTTATTCAGTCCACCATGTTGTCAGAACATTCTTAAGAATAGGTTACGAATTGAATTTTCTGTTTCCCCACACATAAAAATTTTGTTCTAGATTTGGCTTTTTCTTTAAATAGCTGGATTGCAAGTACTTTAGGCCTTGTGGGTCATACAGTCCTGTATCTATTCTGTAATTATAACATGAAAGTAGCCATGCTTAATGACACAAGATAACTGACTTAGTCTGTATTCCAATAAACCTTCATTTATAAAATGAGCCACTGGGTTGGATTTTTCCTATAGGTCATATTTTTGCTGACCTCTGGTTAAATGAAATTTTTATTCTGATTCTCTAAACAGAAATCAGGAATATATGGTTCTTAATAAAAACATATGAATTTACAAGAGTTTTTTTAATGCGTGCAAGAACAAATATATGCAAATGTGTATGATAGTGTCTGTGTGTGAGTATATGGATATCAGTAAGAGTTTGTTTGATGGGATTATGTGCATGCACCTGTAATTTTTTTCTCTGCAGAAAGTCTATATCTTTTTTCGAATGTTTGAAAATACAAGGGGCTCAAAAAATGTTAATATTATGCAAATATTTATGAATTCTGAAACTCAAGAATTCTTTTTTTTTTTTTTTTTTAAAGATTTTATTTATTTAACAGACAGATCACAGGTAGGCAGAGAGGTAAGCAGAGAGAGAGACGGGAGGAAGCAGGCTCCCCGCGGAGCAGAGAGCCCGATGCGGGGCTCAATCCCAGAACCCTGGGATCATGACCTGAGCCGAAGGCAGAGGCCTTAACCCACTGAGCCACCCAGGCGCCCCTGAAACTCAAGAATTCTATGATAAGCTTTTATCTTAACACACTCCCTTTGCAGCATAAAAATAAGTCATTGCATTTTAAATGACTTTAATACTCTGGTCCCCCTTTTCACCTGAATGTGGGCAAGGAAGGGAGAACAGGTGGGAAAGAAGTGAAAGGCAGTTGGATAAGACAAGATGAGAACGTTATTTTTGGATAATTTTAAAGCCATGCCATCACATTTAAAGAACTTATGGTCAACTTACTGAACAAAATACTTTCTCTGTCACCAATTTAAACTGCTAATTTTAACCTCCTATCAGCAAAACCACATATTTGATGTTCAACTTGTGATGCAGAGTTCAAACCACCAATCTGGACTGACTGACTGTATTATTTTCACCATTAATTGTTGGCTCCAAAAATTTAAAAAAATTGTGCAATCATAGCTTTATCTTTTGAATGCAATGCATGCTTCTTTTTCCTTCTTTCCTTCTTCGCTTTCTTTCTTTTTCTTTCTTTCTCTTTCTTTTTCACTTGGGCTAAGATATATCTACTAGTAAATGCAGATGTTTATTTCTGACTTTTATCCAAAGTTCCTGTTTAAGGTGGTTGAATTGGGTAGGTCATCACTGGCAGGTGTTTTTTGCTTAAGTTGTTTCTTACAGAATAAAAGTAAATGAAGAATGTTCTAATAAGTTCTTTCTAATCCTCTGTTAGGATTTAATTCTCTGTTTATTCTTAATCATTAACAATGTGTCTATTTGCAAATCTTAGAAATATTAAACTAATATTTGAGTACAATATAACAATAGATATTGATAAGGTTTAAAGCTCCAACTTGAACAGTCTGACAGTCAAAAGTAAGTTACATGTCATAATATGAATATTAACTTTTTGAGAAAAATGGAATTTATTCTTAGAACAGTAAATTTCAGGAACATATCAAAGTTTTATAACAACCCAAAGTATAACATTTATACATAATAGGCCATGGAATATTTCTTCCTACACATTAAAAAAAACTGATTCTAAAATTCTTGTTCCTCTGATTTCACAGTAGTCCTTCTAGAGTAATTACACCCAAGTTTTTTATTTTTTTGTTTTGTTCTTATCATCATTAAAAAAACAGTATACATATTTTAAAAATACATATTTATAGGGGTACTGTATGGCACAGTTGGTTAAGCATCTGACTCTTGGTTTTGACTCAGATCGTGATTCTCAAGGCCATGAGATTGAGCTCAGCATTGGGCTCCTCGCTCAGCAAGGAGTCTGCTTCAGATTCTCTCTCCTCCCTTTGCCCCTCCCCTTGAACTTCCTCTCTCCCTAAAACAAGTAAACATTAAAAAAATACATATTTATACATGTGTATATATGTTTGTGTGTGTGTGTATTTATCAATTACTAAATGCAACTGGACTGTGTGGACAAAGACTAAATTAATCACCTGCTAATGATGATGTAGTTTTATTTATAGGGGGAAAAATCACAGTTGACTAATATGAATCCCTCATAAATTTCTTCCATTTCAGAAATGTGTAAAACACATTTTTTTCTTTCACTTTTTTTATTGTGTTGTTATTCACCATAAAATACATCATTAATTTTTGATACAGTGTTCCAAGATTCATTGTTTATGATTAATACCCAGTGCTCCATGCAATCCATGCCCTCCTGAATACCCATCACCAGGCTTACCCCTCCCCCCACCCCCTCCCCTCTAAAACCCTGTTTGTTTCTCAGAGTCCACAGTCTCTCATGGTTTGTCTCCCCCTCCAATTTCACCCAATTCACTTTTCCTTTCCTTCTTCTAATGTCTTCCATGTTATTCCTTATGTTCCACAAGTAAGTGAAACCATATGATCATTGACCTTCCCTGTTTTACTTGTTTCACTCAGCATAATCTCCTCCAGTCCCATCTATGTTGATACAAAAATTGGGTATTCATCCTTTCTGATGGCTGAGTCATTTTTTTCTTTCTATGCACTGTTAACCCAGCCAAGGTTGTCTGATCACCAGCTTCAAATTTATACACCCCAAAATAAGCATTCCATATTTATGCTTTCCTTTTAAAGCTGGATGTATTTTTCTATTCAGATAAATTTGAAAACCTGTCATATTAGCCATTTAAGGATCCAGATTAGAGCCATGCTTTAAGAAGTGGGTCTGGGAGGGAAGGCTTATAGGAAATGAAAGTCTTGGAAAAAAAACCAGAAATGTTTAACCATAATCCCCCATTCTTGTTCCTCTGTTTACCTACTATTAATTCATCCTGATTAATGTTTAGTTATTACTCATGCAATGCTAGACTCTGTTCCAGAAGTAAAGATTAATAAAGTGAACAGAACAGACAAAAGTCTCTACCATTTTGGAGCTTACATTCTAGTGAAAGAAGTCAAGTCTACAAAACATGTACAATATAGTCATATGGTCATGAATACTGCAGAAAAATACAAATCAGGAAGGAGGATAAGGACATTGTGTGGGGAGGGACAGGGGAGACAGGAGAACTAGTTGGGAATTAGGAACAAGGCCATGAAGAGTGTTATGGATTTGGGTTTCTTTGTGGTAACCTACAGAAACAGGACTAAGGAGCACAACAAAATTAAGCCTGATGGTCTCAAGGCTAATAATCATGTCCAAGACACAAGGAACCCCTTTTTGTAAACAGTTGCATGTCTGTTTATTCTCTTCTCTTTTCCAGTAATTTGTGAGAGCTCATTTTTTTATTTTGTCCAACCGTGCTTTAGTAGAATTTTCATGTCAATTCTTAGGCAGTAGAGGCCCCATTGCACTACTTATTGGGAGCAATACTTTCTGTTCCTGACCTTTTCTGTATAATACACTGCTATAAAGATTGTAGAAGGGGGTGGGATTTTACATTAGACACTAACAATTAAGCCTGCCATGATTTTTATAGATGGTAGCAGAACATACAAGACTCCTGGGCCAGAGACCTAGAACTGTATTACTCCTGGCCGAGTAGGAAACACAACGTGGTTAGGATGGGAGAGCTGGCAAACCTGCTTTACCTTTTTCCCAAAAGGAGAAATAACCTGGCAGAGAATAGAATAAATAACCTAGCAGAGAAATGTATCTGCCTCTATGCTGGAAAGAGACACTGTCTCTTTCTTTTAAGGCTGTTTTCTATATGAAACTTAGAAAAGATATTTGAGAACAAAAGCTGTCAGCAGCTTTTAACAAGATGTGTAGAATCACAAAAGACCTGTGGAGAATTGCTTCCCCACCAGCTTCTTACAACATTACAAGTGCCAAAACTTGCATGCTACCATTGAGATTTGTCATCCCGACTACTTTTCTCAGTCATCGTGTCTTAATCTCTGAACACTTCCCTGATTCTATGGAGCTTCCAAATCCAGGATTCTGTACCTGTTATTTTATAATAAAATTTAATTAAAATTATATTAAAATACAACTGACCTGCATCTTATAGAAATGTGATGAAGCAGAAGTTTGATTTAAATAGCTTTTCCTATAATTTTTTGGGGCGGAATATGCTTTATCTATTTTCTTGCCTTAAGGAAGGGTTGTGAAAAGTAATTTATTTTGGTGTGTTAATAATTGATAATGGATTGAATTAATTACCCCTGCAAGGACATTTGTGTTTCAGCAAGGGTATAGTCCTAACCAAAGGAACTGTCATTATTTGTACTAGCAATAAAGGCTAATGGAAAAGTTATTATCTTTTCAGAAAGATAGATAAGATGGATAGGTCACAAATCACTCTTTCTGATCTATCTATCTATGGGACTCCATCTAATTTAAAGTTGATTTTTAAAAAAGATTTTATTTACTTATTTGATAAAGACTGCAAGTAGGCAGAGAGGCAGCGAGAGAGAGAGAGAGAGAGAAAGAGAGAGAGAGAGAGAGAGAAACAGGCTTCCCACTGAGCAAAGAGCCTGATGCAGGGCTCAATCCCAGGACCCTGAGATCATGACCCAAGCCGAAGGCAGTGGCTTGACCCACTGAGCCACCCAGGTACCCTTGGACTCCATCTAATTTAGAAAAGGACTTCATCATGTGAGTATAGTACGCCACCTTAGCTGCCTAAAGCAGACCCGGTGACCCAGACCTGTTTTATCCAGGGAAGCTCTGCTTTCTTTGTTATGTGGTGGATCTCCACTAAAGATTTCTTTGAATTAAGAGCTTTCCGGCTCAAAAAACATTTGAAGGTCACTGGTCTAATTTATTGATGATTTGGAGCTGTCCATACCTGAGTTCTTGCCCCTTCCCTTTTAAACATCCCTGAGGTGAGGAGGCAGTATGTGGAACAGATTATTTCTACCTTTGTTTCCTATTAACCACAGGACTAAGTTTTAAAATCCAAACCTATCTCATTAATATCTGGAAAAAAATATTAGTTCATGGTGATGCAGTAGCTCTATATTCTAGAGAACAAATGTTTGATGGAATGTGTAAAAACATTTAAAATTATTCCAATCACCTGGGGAAAACATGTCCTTGAATTTACTTAAGGGGCATTTACTGCTAATTTCTACTATACATATTCATAGAAGACACATTTTCTGTTATATTTGATGTGACAGAATGCAGTGTCCATGAGTACTGGAAACTTGCAATAATCTAAGAACGTGTCTTTGGAGTTGTAGAGTCAAGCCAAGTAGGATGTGCATAATTGGTGGACATTTGCATTATGACTTTCCAGAAAAATTGGTTCTTCCTTCTATGATTGTATTCCCAAAATACCCAATTATTTCAACTCAATGAGGTATACCAAAGACTGTTCCAGTGACTCAATCATTAAAACTGCAGGACAGAAAGAAACTTGATTGTAAGATCCAGTAGAGTTACTATTTCTCAGAATTTAAAAAAAAATGTTTTTTCCTTGGGGTATTATTTTTCTTATGGAAAAAGAAAAAGGCATTAAAAAAAGAACAGGCTTGGGGCACCTGGGTGGCTCAGTGGGTTAAAGCCTCTGCCTTCGGCTTGGGTCATGATCCCAAGGTCCTGGGATCGAGCCCCGCATCCGGCTCTCTGCTCAGTGGGGAGCCTGCTTCCCCTTCCTCTCTCTCTCTGCCTGCCTCTCTGCCTACTTGTGATCTGTCAAATAAATAAATAAAAATCTTAAAAAAAAAAAAAAGAACAGGCTTTCCTTTTTCTCTCCCCTCCCCCAAGTAATCATTTTTAAAGTTTAAAGCTAACTTTAAGTTGTTTATTACTCTTAAAGAGAAAGGAACTTTTAATAATTATTTAAACAGCGTCCATGATTTTGATACCTGTAGAAATAGAAGCAAAATATTCCTAGTCTATAGTAAATTCTTCCTGGTCCGGGCCCTTACCTTCAGGGCATGTTTGCCTTTAGTCTGCATGATCATTTGCTAAACATGGAGTGATAATCTGTCTACTCTGGTTGACAGCATTGAGTCCCATCTTGGGCTAGGCTGCCTCCCTCCAAGAGTTACATAAATTCCTGTCACTTCTTCTACTGCCTACTAAACCTAGGAAATCAATATGCTTCTCTGTGCATGTGGGCTCCCAGGAAGACTTCCCATAAAAACTGCTAAATAAATACTGCTCGATAACTGAGCTAGTTCCAGTTTCGCATGTGAACTTGCTGTTCTGGACCACACCATAAATGCAAAATGTTACTACAAATTTAATGTAGATATTTAAAAAAACTGCATACTCACAGGAATTCTTATAGATGGGCTCCATTCTCTAAAAAGTAAATAGCATTTTGCTTTTGTCTCATTGAGTTTTCTGACCACTTGTTCTGCATATCTCTTCGATTGCTCTTCAAACAGCTATAGTGAATTTATTTTAATTTTTTATTTCCTTTTATTGTCTATTTCAGCCTTATATAGTATTGAAGTTATCAACTTTGCAACTCTTTAGTCAGTTTTGGCATTTATATCTATCTAAAATTGTCTTTTACATCTATGCTTTAAAATTTACTAGTTTAAAATTTATATATACAAATATGTTCATTAAAAAATAACTTCACAGGGCGCCTGGGTGGCTCAGTGGGTTGAGCCGCTGCCTTCGAATCAGGTCATGATCTCGGGGTCCTGGGATCGAGTCCCATGTTGGGCTCTCTGCTCAGCAGGGAGCCTGCTTCCCTCTCTCTCTCTCTCTGCTTGCCTCTCTACCTACTTGTGATCTCTCTCTCTGTCAAATAAATAAATAAAATCTTTAAAAAAAAAACTTCACAATTTATAATTATTCATTTGGGTTTCCTATTTTTTATCAGGACTTTGCCAAAGAGTTAACTATTTTTCTTTTTTTAGATACTATGGATGATTGCTTTTTCCTAGTTGATTAATATGTTTGTTTTTTTAAATTTTGCACTAATTAATTTAAAAACTGTGAAATCCAGACTTGGAAGAAAATTTGTAGCTTTAAAATCATATGTTAGAAAAAAGTAAATACTGGAACTAAGTTAGATATCTATTTTATAGAGAAAGAAAGCAAACAAAAAATTAAAGATAAAGATGGTGGTTAATGATACTGAAAACAAAAAAAGAATGGGTAAGTCAATTACAAAATTGATTTTCCAACATGACTAAGACAATTAAGAAAAATAAAACTAAAATCAAGATATTTAAAAGATACATTACTACCTATCACACATACTTAAAAAATGAGAAGATATCATGAATAACTTCCTGTCGATAATTAAAAAAAAAAATGGGCCATGTACCAACAACTCCTAGGAAAATACAGCTTATCAAAGTTACATGAAGAAAATTTAAATCTACTATTCCTGTAACTATGAAAGAAGCATCCATAATCTCAAACTCTCCCTCAAAGGAAACTCTGGATTAAGGCAACTATTCTGAATAAATGAATGAGTAAGTAATACCAATGTTTCATAGACTATTACACAGAATAAAACTTTAACACAAACTTTTCAGGTCAGCACAAACCTGAAAACTAAAATTCAATTCAATACTAGAAAGATGTAAATACTTTCCAAGTTACTCTATGTATTCAATGTAATCACAGCTTTCCAAACTTTATTACATTCTTATTATAGAACTTGACAAGTGACATTAACTTGATATGAAACTTTGAAGGCCAAAGACACATGGAGCAAATAGAAGATAAGGAAGATATGCTTTACTGCATATCCAAAGTTTTGATAAAGTAGGATTTGGGGTCCTAAAAAGAAGAAATAAACTAGTGGAACTCAAAAGAGTTTAGATGGAGCCCAGGACATGATTCAAAGGGGAAAAAAATAAATGGTATTACAAAACATTGGGAAAGAATTGTCCTTTTCAATAAATGGTGCTAGATCAATTGCATAACCTTGTGGAAGAAAATAAAGCTTGGTGTTCACCTTACGTCACACACAAAATTCAATCACAAAAGAAATCAATAGGTAAAATGCAAAATAATTAAATTCCAGAAGTTAATACAGGCGAATATCTTCTGGTCTGGCAATAGGCCAAGATTTAATCAAAAGGACTTTCAATAATCACTAAATATAAAGGTAAAAACTGATAAATTGATCTACATGTCAGAGCTATATCCCAAACCATTTGGAATTGCATTCTCTTAACTAATCAAAAAGTAGAAACAACCCAAATTCCCCTTAGCAGCAGGATGGGTACATAAACTGCATTTTATTAACAGAATGGAATACAATGCATCATTAAAAATCAACAAACTGCTCCATACAACAGAAATGGATCTCACAGATAAAAATTTGAGTGCAAGAAGCCAGACTGTCTACATCTTATATGATTTCATTTACATAAAACAAAATGAAAATCTAAACAGTGGTACAGTGGTGTTTAGAGAACTTAAAGCTCTAAATAAAAGCAAAGGAATAAATGTCAAAATATAGGTAACATTACATGAGAGTTTGAGAGGGGCTATGGTACATGGAATGCATTCAACCTCTTGACCTCAGTTGACCGCATGTTCACTTTTTTTTTTTTTAAGATTTATTTATTTATTTGACAGAGATCACAAGTAGGCAAAGAGGCAGGCAGAGAGAGTGGGGGAAGCAGGCTCCCCGCTGAGCGGAGAGCCTGATGTAGGGCTCAATTCCAGGACCCTGGGACCATGACCAGAGCCGAAGGCAGAGGCTTTAACCCACTGAGCCACCCAGGCACCCCAGCATGTTCACTTTGATATACTTCATTAGGCTGTAGAATTCTGTGTTCTTAATACATTTTATTACATCCAACATGTAATAAGTTAAAGAGAGCAGGAACAATGAGGTGAGAGGACAGAGAGGGGAGAGTCTCCATGTTGTACTCAGGGTATTAGATATAATTTCTGAAAAACTCCTCTGAAATACATATGGTATATTAATTTTGGTATATTTAAATTCGGGTTCCCAGGTCCTAACTAAACCCTAGTTCATCTTTACCAGTATTCAGAAAACTCTAAAATCTGGATTACTAATGTTCTGTGTTACCAACTAAAGTCACAAAAAGGACACAGGTCATCAACATCAAACATGATACTTGCAGTTTTGTCTGGCTAGTAGCCTTTTTCAATCCAGAGAAGTCCATATTTCCTTGTTTGTTTCCCAAAGAACTCTTTTCAAAAGAGTCCTGAAGGTATGAGTTAAAATGTTACCAAGAAGCACATGTGTCATCTTTGTTAAGTATAACAAAGGAGAAAACTTCTGTCCAGTCTGTCCCTATCTCTAGACACAAATGAAATGATCTGATGACTACTTGATAGTATTTTGAGTGTTGATGTTTGACTTCATTATAATATCTTGTTATAGGATCCACAACAATTACCTGAGATTTGGCACTTAATGACAACTTGTTAATATCTTATTCTACTTATTTTAAAGCCCATTTTAGATGAAAATCCTTCCTTGAAGGAAGTAGCACTTAAATCAAAGTCTGTTATATAAATGGATAAAAATTATGCTATTCTAGGGTTCATGTTGAAGGGCATGGGCCATAGTCAGAATCTTGAGCTTGGCCTCCAGGATACCAAACACATTCTGACAATTCCATTCGTGTGTTCTGTATGTTAGTAGAAATTCCAGTATTTGAATAAAAATTTATATAATTAGTGTAGGTAATAATTCACTTGGAAATAAAAATTTACAGTTTTTCATGGCCCACTCAGTTTTCTGATTGTGGTAAATGACTTACTCAGCTGCACATTTATCAGGTGACCCTCATGAAATTTCAACTGGTTTTTAAGAATGCCAAGTTAGCAGCTTCATTCAAAAATAGTAACTTTTAAAATTGGAAAACCTGAGCTTTCTAAAACTTAATAACAAGAGGAAAGATCTGCACTGGAAGGGGAAGTTTAATGGTTATTTGATTAAGGTGCATCCAAAACTAGCAAAACATACTAATTTGTATTCAGTTCTCATGAATACCACAGCAAACAAATTCTGGCAGAGAGTTTCTAAGATCATAAAAATCTTGCATTGCATTGAAAACTATTTTTTGTCTATATTTTTAAAAGCTGGCTTCACTCTTATTATGTTTTCTTTATACACTTGAGTGGCACGAGGTGTTCTGTACTATACAAAGTTTGGTGAGCATTCTGGTCAGGTGTACTGATGAAGATTTCCAGAACCTTTACTATGTTACTATTTCAGCTCTCCCAACCCTGTTCTCCCACCTAATTTAAAGCAATACTTTCTCTAGAACCAGGGGAAAGTGTTGAAAGGTCAAGGAAAGGGTGTGAAACCTACCTGTAATTTAATTCACACTAGCATTTTGCAACATATTTAGACATGCTTAAAAATAGCTCACCTATTCTTTATGGTGATCACAGTCTTGTCTCTTCTGGTATAATGAAACTAATTTGGCAAAAACAGGAGAGCTGATTGATACTTTTTGTGTTCATACTGATTGAAGAGTAAACAGGGAGGCTGGATTTCTCTCAGAATTCTTCATTTTTCCAGCTGTGGAGGAAGAAGAAAAGAAGACAATCGCTGTATTTCCGAATTTGTATTAATCTCTGTAGTCCAAATACACAGGTCAGGGATCGTGAATATGTTTGTCTTTGAGAGCACGTGATCATTTGTTCTGCTAATCAGCTTGTCAATAGACTTGTTCTACGAATTCTTTTTATTCTAATTTTTCTACTAATTAATTTTACTAATTAGTAATAGATTAATAGACTTTACTAATTAATTCTCCTAACCTACTAGGTTATTCTACTAACCAGCTTGTACCATTTGTGCAACACGCATGTTCCTGTGACAGGTATGAGTTTCTATATCTCATCAATTCCATCTTCATATACTGCCTTTCACAGTCTCATAAGAATCTTCAGGAAATTTTCAAAAAAGAATTTCAGAAAGGCCTGTCATCACGTAGCT
This sequence comes from Enhydra lutris kenyoni, assembly GCF_002288905.1. Lineage (NCBI taxonomy): Eukaryota > Metazoa > Chordata > Mammalia > Carnivora > Mustelidae > Enhydra > Enhydra lutris. The sequence continues at coordinate 10,019,917 of NW_019154128.1, read as the reverse complement.
TACTTTTTTCCACTTGGAAATGTACTGAAAACAGTTGTGCCACTCTCGATATCTGTGAGTACTTAATAACATTAATTATTTTTCTAAGCCTTATTTTTCCTGCTCTTAAATCTCAAACATGGGAAAACCCACTCCGTGGCATATCAAATATATTATAAAGATATAAAGATGTATTTATTCCAAAGTCATTGTTTTCTTCTTTTTCTTATAATTCTATTTCAATATTAGCTATTTAAAAACACTTATCCTTGAGCTCACATTCTTAAATTTCAGAATTTCATTCTGCATATACAGATGAGAATTCCTAATGGGAAGAACCTTTAAAACAAGACAATAGAAATATCAGCAAACAAAAGTCTGCAAGTAAATCAACTAATGCCATGGGTCTGAGGCATCACATGCAGATGGGCCGCTAACCAAGAACACAATGCTTTGGGTGACATTCACCCAGCAGATGATCATGCAAGGGATGGAGATATTAAGGCCTATGGGTGCTACTGTATGGCCTTTAAAAATGCAGTTAAATGCATGCATCACTCTTTTTTTTAATATGAGAATTACATGGAGCCCCATAAAACGGAAGCCTTTTTTCATTTATTATTTTGCTCTTTGAAAAGCTTGAAGAAAGTAAAACACCTTTTTTAAATTCCTCCATAGATGGAAATAGTTCTCATCTGTGGAATGATGTTTAAGCTTCACATCACCTATGTGAATTCTTCTTACTTCTCTTTTATCTGTTTCAGTATGCTTCCCTGACATTTATAGACCAGCAAATAGACTCCCTGTTGGCTAATTTAACATCTGCAGATTGTGTTTCTTAGAAGCATAAAATCTGAATAACTTAGATGTCCTAAAATTCAGAAAGCTTGGCCTAGCTCTGAGACCTCTCTCCTAGCCAGGAACACGCAGAGTGAATTTGGAACCGAATGAGTGAAATAGAGTGACCTTCTGCATGTGACAATTTCCGGAGATGAGCTCCCTAATAATTTACTGATGTATTTCTAGAATTAAAAGATGTTTCACATGCAAAGCATTCCTCCCTTCTTCTACTTTAATCTCCCTGACTCAGTGTAGATTCATTAAGCACTATAAATGAGCACTTAGGAAAGTCTTGTGTGTGAGTGGGAGCTTACAAGGTATTATGAGAAGTAAAATGAACAGAATATTCCAGAAAGTTGGTAATCTAATAGAAGTCCTAAAGTTTATATGCTAAACCACCATTAAAAGGTTCTATGTAAGCAAGTACATCCTATCAAGGTACAAGTGCCTGAGCGTACTCAGAGTAAAGGAACATTCAAAGTGAAATAGAATTACTCAAAAGTCTTAGGGAAATCCATTCTTAAGCCAAGCAGGAGAAGAAAGTGATCAGCAGAGATTGGGAAAGGAAATTGGCTACCTTCTAGTCAGCACTGATAAGGTAAAACACCTTGTTAAATGGCCTCATGGCTTCATTTATTTTGCCTTTTAATAATCACCACATTTGGTTTCTTTTGTTTATGAAATGATTAAACTGCCATCTCCATTAAAACCATATATTTTTATTTTTACACAAAACCATCATTATTTGTATAAGATTATATTCTCAGAAATTGGCATTACCTATATCTGGATTGGCCAATCAGTAGGCATTTGTTGAATTGTTTAATAATGGGTAGAGATGGGGGGCGGTGCCTGGGTAGCTCAGTGGGTTTAAGCCTCTGCCTTCGGCTAAGGTCATGGTTTCAGGGTCCTGGGATTGAGCCCTGTGTGGGGCTCTCTGCTCAGCAGGGAGCCTGCTTCCCCCTCTCTCTCTGCCTACTTCTCTGCCTACTTGTGATCTCTCTCTCTCTCTCTCTCTCTCTCTGTCAAATAAATAAAAAAAAATAACGGCTAGAGATGGAAACAAGTAAGTCATAAACAAGATTCACTTTATCAGGAAAAACTGCCCTCCCATTGCAGAAGTGTCGTTATCTCCCAGATTGGACTCACGAATGAAACCTTGTTCTCCAGTTCAGATATATTAATGCTTCCTCCTCCCTGAAGAATTCGAGGTAAACCAGTTAAAGTTTCTTTATGTTGATACAAATTGTTTTTGTCATAGAAGTGAACTCAGAAAAACTTCAGTTTTTAATTATGAGCCCGTAGCTAAAATTTAAAAGAAATCAGAAATCACATTGCTGGCACCTATCATTCCTAATGAATCACCAGCAACACAGAAACATTCCAGTTATGACAGATACACTGGCAGACAAACTGGGTTTAAAGAAATCAGGTGACCAGCAAAAGCAAGCAAGACTGCAGAATAGGGAATCCTCCTTTCTGGTAGACTAGAGAAAATAATATTTCTAAATTAATAACTGCTATCAAATTCAAATGCAGCTCTTGAGTAGCTGAGAAGTGTTAATAAAACCTATTTTTGCTTTTTAAAGATATGGATGTTACTACACTGATAGAGAACCCATTCTTTTTTTACCTGGGACTTGAAACTTTTACATTCGATGTGATACAGCAGAGGTAAGCACAGGGACATGTCTGGACCTGGATGGTCACTTTGGTATTCATAGAGGTGCTGACAATTGAACTGAGTTTTAGGAAGGTGTAAGACTTAGAGTAAGGTGTAGGTGAGGTCATCCGGACAAAAGAAACATCATGAGCAACACATGTGTTTTAAGTAGGGTATAGACTTGATCTGATTGAGTTATAAATGGTTTGCTTTGACAGCAGTGGTGAGTGTTAAGAGGTAAGGCAGAGAAATTAGGATGAATTTTTACAAACTGATTATATCTGTAGAAATAGTGCCAAAATGAAGAGATTGCCAGAATACTGTCCGTATCTCCTCATAACTCTCATGTTCCCTTCCAGTTACTGACACATGAAAGGATAACCATAGTCCTGACCTCTAAAATACCTTGTTTTTTGGTTTTGTTTTTTTATTTGTTTTGCATTATATGTGAATGAGATAAACAAAATGTACTCTTTGGGTCATTTTTCATTCAGTTTCATTGCATTTATGGGTTTCAGCTATGTTGTTACATGATTTAGATATTTCATCTTATTGCCATGTAATTGGAGTGACTATAGCACCATTTATTTATCTGTTTAATTGCTGAAAGCTTTCTGATTAGTTTCTAAGGTTTTGCCTACTTCAAATAGTACTTTTACTAGGGTGTCTGGATGGCTCAGTGGGTTAAGTGTCCAACACCTCTTAATTTCAGCTTAGGTCATGATCTCATGGTTCGGCTGCCTCCCCACTCATAGGACATCTGCTTGAGATTTTCTTTCCCTCTGCCACCACCCTCTGCTCATGCACTCTTGCTCTCTTTCTCAAATAAATAAACCTTAAAAAAAAAACATATTGCTATTACAATGAACATTCTAGTACATATTTTTGGATGGAATTTTGTGTGCATTTCTTTTAGGCATGACTATAGGAGTAGAAATCCAAGAGCACATGAAATGCATTTCCAGTTTTAGTAGAGATTGCAAAAACATTTTCAAAGAAGTACCAACTTACACTTTCTTCAGCAATACAAGAGGGTTATCATGCTCTATATTTTCTCTAAAACTTAGTATTTTTGTCATTATTGATCTTCACAAATCTGGTGGATCTGTGGTTAGTACATCATGGTGGTTTTAACTGACATTTATCAACTGATCCAAAAACACTCTGCAGTTTCTGTTGTGTGTGTTTATACATAGTCTCTTCTACATTCTCTTTATACGTGTTTTCTCAGAAATATTGGGAATATACTTCTTCACTTTATCCATTGGCTTTTTAACTCTCTCTGAATAGTTGATAAACAAAAGTTCTTACTTCTACTATAATCCCTTGATGGTTAACACATTTTGCATCCAGTACAGAAAATTTGATCTTCTCTAGTGTCATCAAAGTGCAGCTTTCGTCTCCAAAAGCTGCATTTCATGCATGCATGATATATATTTAAAAACAGGGTGTTAGATCTTGGAGTTCACTATGTTGTCTTAATGCGCCTTGGTTCACAGTTTAGAAACTACAGAGAGTGCGAATTCATGTTTCTTCTGTCTTCTTTAGCCAGTGTTACTTTGAAAGAGTTTTCCAATTAATCAATTAGCAAATAAAGATATCAATAATTACTTCAGATGATCTCCTCTTCAGACCTGTCAACATATTCCCTATTTAATTTGATAGTTATAGCTTATTATTTTTCCTTTGCACTTTTATTTTTCTTGAACAAATGATTAAGGGGTATATTTAATTAGTATGTTGTACTATTTAAAAAGTAAGGTTTGTCTTGTTTAAATTTCATAGTGTACCTTTTTTATTTAATTTTTTAAAAAATAGCCTTTTGTTTTTACTTATTTTTATTATGTTCAATTAGCCCACATATGGGACATTATAAGTTTTTTATACAGTGTTCAATGATTCATTCATTACCTATAATACCTAGTCCTTAATGCCGCATGTGACTTTTAAAACTAGGACAAAAAAATTTAAACTTCTTACTTTTAGGAATCATAAATAGATTTAGTCATCCTAGTATTTCTTACAACTTATTTTTCATTTCTGAAGTGTGTTTTTCATTTATTAGCTTTCTTATTCTCACCTCATTTCTGAGATTTTCATCTTAAAATAGTAAATAATTACTTTTATCTGCTTTGAGTGTGAACCTGTCAGATTTTAATTGTAGGTAAGGTGTTACTTTGCTCTTTCCTCTGTGATAAATTCATATGGTGTTTGACCTCTATGTTGAGTTGTTCATTTGGTATGAGATTAGTTGTCTGAAAGCCTGAAGAGTGAGAGAGAAATTGGGATAATTTTTGTAACTCAACAAAGTAAAGGAATAAAGATGTTCATAATAGTTACTTATTTTTTATATTCTTGGAATTTTAGTGGTAAGACCTTTTTACGTTCTCACTATAGCTGATGTCTTTTCTTTGTATCCGTGTTCCTCTCTCTCTTCTGGTGTCACTGTTGTTACAGGTTGTTACAATTTTCTTGATTGTTCCAAAGGACAAACTTCTGAACTTTTGGCTTTGTTAAATTACTGTTTATTTGCTACATCATTGATTCCTTACTGAATTATTTCCCTTCTTTTCCATCCTTGTCATTTAATTTGTTCTTCTCTAGCTTTATAAGATGGACATTTAGGTAATTAATGTTAGGCCTTTCCTATTTTTTATCGTAGGAATGTAAGACTGTTTTTCTCTCTAAGCATAATAAATGCCTTCTGCAAATATTGGTATGTAATATGTTCATCATAATTTATTTAAAATCACTTGTAATTTTCTAAGTTGATGCATGAATTCTTCTTTTTTGACCTATGTGTTATTAAAAAGCAAGTTGTTGTTATTTTTAAATACTTAGGGTTTTCTCACATATCTAATTTTACTGATTCTAATTTGCTTCTGTTTTATCAGAGGACATAGTCTGAAAGCGTGCTTTCCTTTGAAACTGAAGGACATTTGTTTTCTGGCCCAGCTCAGTGTCTACATTGGCAAATGTTTCAGGTGTTCAAGAGAAGAACTTGTATTGTCTAGGTATCAGATATAGTTTTCTACATCGGATATTTGGGATACAGTAGTCAGTAGTGATATTCAGATCTTCCATATCTCTATTGCTATTTAACTAGTTGATCTGTCAATTACTGAGTGGTGTTAAAGATCATAATTATGATTACGGATTCGCCTGGTAGTTTTGCCAAATCATACTTCAGCTATTTTGTAGTTCCATTATTTGGGGAATACATAGTTATCAGTGTTAAGTTTTCTGATCTATTGAGCCTGGAATCATTATGAATTGTCACGTCTGCCCTCTGGTAATATTCCTTGTCTCACTATCTATTTGTTCTTGTATTTAGACAATTATTCTAGTCATTCTAGCTTTATTACCATTCAAGATGCATAACATATATAATTTTGCTTCCTTTTAGTTTTAGTGTCTTTGTGCTTTTCGATTTAATGTATCTTTAGTAAAGCATATACTTGAATTTAGATTGTCGCCTAGCCTAAAAATCTCCGTCTTCTGAGAATTTAGTCTATTTACTTGCACTGCAGTGATTTAAATGTTTGAATTTTTATTTTATTTTACGATTTTTATTAATAGACCATATTTTTAGAGCAGGTTTTTAAAAACATTTTATTTATTTATTTATTTATTTGAAAGAGAGCTGGTGAGGGGCAGAGGAGGAGAGAGAGAGAATCACAAGCAGGCTCCACGCCCCATGCACAGCCCGATGTGGGGCTCAATCTCACAACTCCGAGACCATGACCTGAGTCGATATCAAGAATCCAAAACTTAACAGACTGAGCCACCCAGGCACCCCTAGAGCAGTTTTAATTTCACCGAAAAGGAAGCTGGAAGTACAGTGAGTTCCTTTATACCCTTCACCCCTCTGTATATGTAGTTTCCCACTATTAGTATCTTGCATTAGTGAGATAGAGCTGTTAAAAGGATGGACCAATCCTGTTACATTATTATTAACCAAAGTTCTTAATTTACCTCTTCCTATTGTCAGTTCTATTGCTTTTGACAAGTGCAGAACTACATGTATCCACTGTTAAGGTAACGTACATGTACTTTGCCCTAAAAATGCCATTTTCTGCCTATTTTTTCCGTCTGTCTCTCCCCTCAACCCCCTAGCCACTGTTAAGCTTTTTTTTTACTACCTCCACTGATTTATCTTTTCCAGAATGTCATACAGTACATAAACCTCTCAGATTGGCTTTTTTTTCTTTTTTTTTAACTTAGCAGTATGTATTTAAGTTTGTCCCATGTCATTTCATGGTTGGTTAGCTCATTTCTGTTTAGCCTTGAACATTATTCCATCACCTGGATGTGTCACAGTTTGTTTATTTACCTGTTGAAGGACATCTTGGTTGCTTCCAAGTTTTGACATTTACAAATGAAGCTGCTATAAACATTCCTATGTGAGATTTTATGTGAGATTTGTCTTCCAAATTTGTCCTGTATGCAAGTTTTCAGCTTATTTAGGTAAATGCCATGAAGTGCACGTGTTGGACTGTGTGCTAAGTTTTCTAAGAAACTGTCAAACTGTCTTTCAAAATGACTATACAGTTTTGCATTCCATCAACAGTCAGTGTGAGTTCCTATTGATCTCTATCCTCACCAGCATTTGGTGCTGTCAGTGTCCTGGATGTCTGGTGCTCTAAAAAGCTGTGGAGTGGGATCTCATGGTTTTGTTCCTTTGTTTGCAGAGAGCGCGTATCTGCACATGTTGCACAGGGTAAGGGCAGAGTAAGAGAGAGGATCTTAAGCAGGCTCCCTGTGGATCACAAAGTCCGCATGGGACTTCGTCCCACAAATCTGAGATCATGACCTGATTCAAAATCAAGAGTCAGAGATTTTCACTTTATAATAGTAAATAATTACTTTTATCTGCTTTTAACCAACTGAGACACCCAGGCATTCATCTCATTGTTTTAATTAGCAATTCCCTGGTAACTTAAGATGCTGAACATCTTTTCAAGTGCCTCCTTGCTATCTGTGTATCTTCTTTCGTGAGGGATCTATTCATATTTTATCCAAGTTTTAATTAGGTTATTTATTTTCTTAATATTGAATTTTAGGAATTCTTTATATATCAGATACCATTCTTTCACCATATGTGTTTGCACATATTTTCTACCGGTCTTTGCCTTTTCATTTGCATGACAGTGTCTGTCTTTTTTTTTTTTTTTTTAAGATTTTATTTTATTTATTTGACAGAGAGAGAGTGAGAGAGATACCAAGGTGGGAACATATGCAGGTGGAGTGGGAGTGGGAGGCAGAGAGAGAAGCAGACCTCCTGCCAAGCAGGGAGCCCAATGCAGGGCTGGATCCCAGCACCCTGGGATCATGACCAAAGCTAAAGGCAGACGTTTAATGACTTAACCACCCAGGCACCCATGCATGACAGTGTCTTTCACAGAGAATACATTTTTTTAAAAGATTTTATTTATTTATTTGACAGAGAGAGATCACAAGTAGACAGAGAGGCAGGCAGGCAGAGAGAGAGGGAAGCAGGCTCCCTGCTGAGCAGAGAGCCTGATGCGGGACTCGATCCCAGGACCCTGGGATCATGACCTGAGCCGAAGGCAGCGGCTTAACCCACTGAGCCACCCAGGCGCCCCACACAGAGAATACATTTTTAATTTTAGTGAATTCCAACATTTTTTTCATGGATCACTCATTTTAGGATGTAACAAAAGAGTATCACCAAACTCAAGATCATCTAGATTTTTTTCTGTTGGTTTTTTTTTTTTTTCTTCCCCTGAGTTTTATAGTTTAGTGCTACGTATTTTGGTCTGTGATCCATTTTGAGGTAATTTTTCTGAAAGGTGTAAGATCTGGGTCTAGATTCATTTTTTTTGCATGTGGATGTCTGGTTTCAATTTTGTGTTAAAGAGACTTATCTTACTTCATTGTCTTGCCTCTTTGTCAAGGGTCAATTGAGTATATTTGTGTGAATCTATTTCTGGGCTCTCTCTTCTGTTCCATTCTTATTCTTGATGTATTTGTTCTTTTACAAACACCACACTGTCTCGGTTACTGTTGTTTTACATTAAGTCTCAAGTTAGGTAGCATCAGTCTTCCAGTTGTGTTCTTCCCCTTTCCTGTTGTGTCAGCTATTCTGGGTCTTTTATCTCTTCATACAAATTTAAGAATCAGTATGTCAATAACCATAAAAAACTTGCTGGAATTAGGATTGTGTTGAGTCTGTTTATCAAGTTGGGAAAAACTGATATCTTGACAGTGTTGAGCCTTCTCAAACATGAAAATGGAACATCTTCAAATTTCTTTAGTTCTTTGATTTCATTCATGAGTTCTACATTTTTCCTCATGTAGCTTTTGTACATTTTTTTTTAGATTTTTATGTGTTTTACTTGGGATATGTTAATGTAAGTGCTACTATGTTTTTAATTTCAAATTCTACTTGTTCATTGTTAGTAGTCCTTTTCTTTTAATTGCTATCTTTAGAAAAGGTATTTTCTAACAATCTGTCTTTGATTTCATACTTGTTTTCTTCTAGTCTGTTAAGCCATCTACTGAATTTTTGAAAATATATTAAAATTCTCAAAATGAGAAGTCCCATTTGTTTTTAATTTTTATTTTTTGAGATTATATGTATGCATTTCGTTACATATTTTAATGTGTTTATAATAGAGAGAATGAGCAGAAGGGGCTAAGGGAGAGGGAGAGAGAATCTCAAGTAGAGTCTACGCTGAGCCCAGAGTCCCAGGCAGGGCTTGATCTCATGACCCTGAGTGGAATACAACTGACTGTGCCACCCAGGTGCCCCTTAATTTCAGATTTTGAACAATAGATTGTGTAGTGTATATTGCACATTTTGAACAATGTATTTAGAAGTTCAGGGTCTGTGCTGTCTCTGAAGAGAGATTTTCTTCTAGCATATGGTTAATTTGAATCAACTCAAACTCCAGACTGGATTCCCCTGAAGATAATTGTAACTGAAATCTCTGCTGAGATTTTTTTTTGTTTCTAAAAGCTTCTTTTTCTTTGTTAGACCCCAATCCCCCCCTCCCCCCCACCAAACCCTGGCCCTTCCCTGTGGTTATATAAAATAGTGGTCAGCAAAGGATTTGGATAAATTTTATATGTAGATTTTGGCATTTACCTCACTTGATTTCCTTCTCCTTATGTTCTTCATTTAACTCTAGATTTGTACTCTGATGCAAACTCTGTGCTCTGACATACTAAGCCAGGAAGGCTATAGCTTTCTGCCTTCCCAAGGAGCACATAGATTTGAGACTATAACTGAATAAAGACTCACAAATTTGTTACTTTGACAATGTGGTTTCTTCTTTCAATTATAGACTCTTCTTTAGTTTTAGTTTACTTTTGCTTGCTTTTCTTTGCCTTTAAGTGGACTTTTCTGAGGTTTTCTCTTGGAACGTGAACTTAAATAAACTACACTTTGTCAATAGCGAAGGAGTTCAGGACATGGCATCCCAACACATGTCCCTTTGATATATAGATTATTTTGAGTTGAAGTCTTTCTCTGAATTCCCCTCATCTGCCTAAAGAGAGATCCTCGAAGGATCTCAATCATGATAAATCCCCTCCCTGGGTGTTTCATCACCCAGAGAAGGTTGACTATTGTCACAGAAAGAAAATGAGAAGTTGACACCAGTTTGGCACAAACTATCCTATCTCCCATCCATTCTTATAAGGGCCCATTCATCATTGCTCAAAATCATTGGCTCTCCCCTAAGGTGCCTACTATCCTAGGGAACAAGTTAGTGACAGTTTAGGTAGAGAAGGTGGTCAGAGTGACTGGAAGTTTGGTTACATTGCGTCAAGTTTGTTGATTGGGCAAATAAGTCAATACATTGGGAACAGTTGGATTTACACTTAGGTAATGCACTAACAAATGATTCACAAAACATGGCAGGGGCAAAGTCCAGTTTGAACCTTGAGATTTGGGGTTGGAATTGAAAATACAGGTATGAAGTCTTATCATCTTTTTTTTTTTTAATTTTATTTTTAAAAAAAATATATATTTTTATCCCCAGGGGTACAGGTCTGTGAATCACCAGGTTTACACACTTCACAGCATTCACCATAGCACATACCCTCCCCAATGTCCATAATCCCACCCCCCAACCCCCCTCCCCCCATTAACCCTCAGTTTGTTTTGTGAGATTAAGAGTCACTTATGGTTTGTCTCCCTTCCAATCCCATCTTGTTTCATTTACTCTTCTCCTACCCCCTTAACCCACCATGTTGCATCTCCTCTCCCTCATATCAGGGAGATCATATGATAGTTGTCTTTCTCCGATTGACTTATTTCGCTAAGCATGATACCCTCTAGTTCCATCCACATCATCGCAAATGGCAAGACTTCATTTCTTTTGATGGCTGCATAGTATTCCATTGTGTATATATACCACATCTTCTTTATCCATTCGTCTGTTGATGGACATCTAGGTTCTTTCCATAGTTTGGCTATTGTAGACATTGCTGCTATAAACATTCGGGTGCACGTGCCCCTTCGGATCACTACATTTGTATCTTCAGGGTAAATACCCAGCAGTGCAATTGCTGGGTCATAGGGTAATTCTATTTTCAACATTTTGAGGAACCTCCATGCTGTTTTCCAGAGTGGTTGCACCAGCTTGCATTCCCACCAACAGTGTAGGAGGGTTCCCCTTTCTCCGCATCTTCGCCAGCATCTGTCATTTCCTGACTTGTTAATTTTAGCCATTCTGACTGGTGTGAGGTGGTATCTCATTGTGGTTTTGATTTGTATTTCCCTGATGCCGAGTGATGTGGAGCACTTTTTCATGTGTCTCTTGGCCATCTGGATGTCTTCTTTGCAGAAATGTCTGTTCATGTCCTCTGCCCATTTCTTGATTGGATTATTTGTTCTTTGGGTGTTGAGTTTGCTAAGTTCTTTATAGATTTTGGACACTAGCCCTTTATCCGATATGTCATTTGCAAATATCTTCTCCCATTCTGTCAGTTGTCTTTTGGTTTTGTTAACTGTTTCCTTTGCTGTGCAAAAGCTTTTGATCTTGATGAAATCCCAATAGTTCATTTTTGCCCTTGCTTCCCTTGCCTTTGGCGATGTTCCTAGGAAGATGTTGCTGCGGCTGAGGTCGAAGAGGTTGCTGCCTGTGTTCTCCTCAAGGATTTTGATGGATTCCTTTCTCACATTGAGATCCTTCATCCATTTTGAGTCTATTTTCGTGTGTGGTGTAAGGAAATAATCCAATTTCATTTTTCTGCATGTGGCTGTCCAATTTTCCCAACACCATTTGTTGAAGAGGCTGTCTTTTTTCCATTGGACATTCTTTCCTGCTTTGTCGAAGATTAGTTGACCATAGAGTTGAGGGTCTATTTCTGGGCTCTCTATTCTGTTCCATTGATCTATGTGTCTGTTTTTGTGCCAGGACCATGCTGTCTTGATGATGACAGCTTTGTAATAGAGCTTGAAGTCCGGAATTGTGATGCCACCAACTTAGGCTTTCTTTTTCAATATTGCTTTGGCTATTCAAGGTCTTTTCTGGTTCCATATAAATTTTAGGATTATTTGTTCCATTTCTTTGAAAAAAATGGATGGTACTTTAATAGGAATTGCATTAAATGTGTAGATTGTTTTAGGTAGCATAGACATTTTCACAATATTTATTCTTCCAATCCAGGAGCATGGAACATTTTTCCATTTCTTTGTGTCTTCCTCAATTTCTTTCATGAGTACTTTATAGTTTTCTGTGTATAGATTCTTAGTCTCTTTGGTTAGATTTATTCCTAGGTATCTTATAGTTTTGGGTGCAATTGTAAATGGGATTGACTCCTTAATTTCTCTTTCTTCTGTCTTGTTGTTGGTGTAGAGAAATGCAACTGACTTCTGTGCATTGATTTTATATCCTGACACTTTACTGAATTCCTGTACAAGTTCTAGCACTTTTGGAGTGGAGTCTTTTGGGTTTTCCATATATAGTATCATATCATCTGTGAAGAGTGATAGTTTGACTTCTTCTTTGCCGATTTGGATGCCTTTAATTTCCTTTTGTTGTCTGATTGCTGAGGCTAGGACTTCTAGTACTATGTTGAATAGCAGTGGTGATAACGGACATCCCTGCCGTGTTCCTGACCTTAGTGTAAAAGCTTTCAGTTTTTCTCCATTGAGAATGATATTTGCGGTGGGTTTTTCATAGATGGCTTTGATAATATTGAGGTATGGGCCCTCTATCCCTACACTTTGAAGAGTTTTCATCAGGAAGGGATGCTGTACTTTGTCAAATGCTTTTTCAGCATCTATGGAGAGTATCATATGGTTCTTGTTCTTTCTTTTATTAATGTGTTGTATCACATTGATTGATTTGCGGATGTTGAACCAACCTTGCAGCCCTGGAATAAATCCCACTTGGTCGTGGTGAATAATCCTTTTAATGTACTGTTGAATCCTATTGGCTAGTATTTTGGCGAGAATTTTTGCATCTGTGTTCATCAAGGATATTGGTCTATAGTTCTCTTTTTTGATGGGATCCTTGTCTGGTTTTGGGATCAAGGTGATGCTGGCCTCATAAAATGAGTTTGGAAGTTTTCCTTCCATTTCTATTTTTTGGAACAGTTTCAGGAGAATAGGAATTAGTTCTTCTTTAAATGTTTGGTAGAATTCCCCCGGGAAGCCATCTGGCCCTGGGCTTTTGTTTGTTTGGAGATTTTTGATGACTGTTTCAATCTCCTTACTGGTTATGGGTCTGTTCAGGCTTTCTATTTCTTCCTGGTTCAGTTGTGGTAGTTTATATGTCTCTAGGAATGCATCCATTTCTTCCAGATTGTCAAATTTGTTGGCGTAGAGTTGCTCATAGTATGTTCTTATCATTGTCTGTATTTCTTTGGTGTTCGTTGTGATCTCTCCTCTTTCATTCATGATTTTATTTATTTGGGTCCTTTCTCTTTTCTTTTTGATAAGTCTGGCCAGGGGTTTATCGATCTTATTAATTCTTTCAAAGAACCAGCTCCTAGTTTCGTTGATTTGTTCTATTGTTTTTTTTGGTTTCTATTTCATTGATTTCTGCTCTGATCTTTATGATTTCTCTTCTCCTGCTGGGTTTAGGGTTTCTTTCTTGTTCTTTCTCTAGCTCTTTTAGGTGTAGGGTTAGGTTGTGTACCTGAGACCTTTCTTGTTTCTTGAGAAAGGCTTGTACTGCTATATATTTTCCTCTCAGGACTGCCTTTGTTGTGTCCCACAGATTTTGAACCGTTGTGTTTTCATTATCATTTGTTTCCATGAATTTTTTCAACTCTTCTTTAATTTCCTGGTTGACCCATTCATTCTTTAGAAGGATGCTGTTTAGTCTCCATGTATTTGGGTTCTTTCCAAATTTCCTCTTGTGATTGAGTTCTAGCTTCAGAGCATTGTGGTCTGAAAATATGCAGGGAATGATTCCAATCTTTTGATAACGGTTGAGACCTGATTTAGGACCGAGAATATGATCTATTCTGGAGATGTCCCATGTGCACTAGAGAAGAATGTGTATTCTGTTGCTTTGGGATGAAATGTTCTGAATATATCTGTGATGTCCATCTGGTCCAGTGTGTCATTTAAGGCCTTGATTTCCTTGTTGATCTTTTGCTTGGATGATCTGTCCATTTCAGTGAGGGGAGTGTTAAAGTCCCCTACGATTATTGTATTATTGTCGATGTGTTTCTTTGATTTTGTTATTAATTGGTTTATATAGTTGGCTGCTCCCATGTTAGGGGCATAGATATTTAAAATTGTTAGATCTTCTTGTTGGACAGTTCCTTTGAGTATGATATAGTGTCCTTCCTCATCTCTTATTATGGTCTTTGGCTTAAAATCTAATTGATCTGATATAAGGATTGCCACTCCTGCTTTTTTCTGATGTCCATTAGCATGGTAAATTCTTTTCCACCCCCTCACTTTAAATCTGGAGGTGTCTTCAGGTTTTAAGATGAGTTTCTTGTAGGCAACATATAGATGGGTTTTGGTTTTTTATCCATTCTGATACCCTGTGTCTTTTGATTGGGGCATTTAGCCCATTAACATTCAGGGTAGGTATTGAGAGATATGAATTTAGTGCCATTGTATTGCCTGTAAGGTGACTGTTATTGTATATTGTCTCTGTTTCTTTCTGATCTACTACTTTTAGGCTCTCTCTTTGCTTAGAGGACCCCTTTCAATATTTCCTGTAGAGCTGGTTTGGTATTTGCAAATTCTTTCAGTTTTTGTTTGTCCTGGAAGCTTTTAATCTCTCCTTCTATTTTCAATGATAGCCTAGCTGGATATAGTATTCTTGGCTGCATGTTTTTCTCGTTTAGTGCTCTGAATATATCATGCCAGCTCTTTCTGGCCTGCCAGGTCTCTGTGGATAAGTCTGCTGCCAATCTAATATTTTTACCCTTGTATGTTACAGACTTCTTTTCCCGGGCTGCTTTCAGGATCTTCTCTTTGTCACTAAGACTTGTAAATTTTACTATTAGGTGACGGGGTGTGGACCTATTCTTATTGATCTTGAGGGGGGTTCTCTGAACCTCCTGGATTTTGATGCTTGTTCCCTTTGCCATATTGGGGAAATTCTCTCCAATAATTCTCTCCAATATACCTTCTGCTCCCCTCTCTGTTTCCTCTTCTTCTGGAATCCCAATTATTCTAATGTTGTTTCATCTTATGGTGTCACTTATCTCTCGAATTCTCCCCTCATGGTCCAGTAGCTGTTTGTCCCTCTTTTGCTCAGCTTCTTTATTCTCTGTCATTTGGTCTTCTATATCGCTAATTCTTTCTTCTGCCTCATTTATCCTAGCAGTGAGAGCCTCCATTTTTGATTGCACCTCATTAATAGCTTTTTTTATTTCAACTTGGTTAGATTTTAGTTCTTTTATTTCTCCAGAAAGGGCTTTTATATCTCCCGAGAGGGTTTCTCTAATATCTTCCATGCCTTTTTCAAGCCCGGCTAGAACCTTGAGAATCGTCATTCTGAACTCTAGATCTGACATATTACCAACGTCTGTATTGATTAGGTCCCTAGCCTTTGGTACTGCCTCTTGTTCTTTTTTTTGTGGTGAATTTTTCCGCCTTGTCATTTTGTCCAGATAAGAGTAGATGAAGGAGCAAGTAAAATACTAAAAGGGTGGCAAGAACCCCAGGAAAATATGCTTTAGCCAAATCAGAAGAGATCCCAAATCGTGAGGGGGGAGAAAGGGGATAAAAAGAGGTTCAGAAAGAAGAAAAAAAAAGAAAAAAAAAAAAACAAAAAAAGAAAATAAATATATATATATATATATATATATATATATATATATATATATATATATTAGATAAACTAGTTAAAAAACGTTAAAAAAGAAAAGGGTAAAAGTTAAAAAAATTTAGCAGAAGAAGAAAAATAAATTGAAAAAGAAAAAAAATTAAATTAACTGCAAGGCTAAAGAATCATGGGGAGAAAGCCATGAGTTCTGTGCTTTGCTTTCTCCTCCTCTGGAATTCCGCTGCTCTCCTTGGTATTGACACTGTACTCCTTGGTAGGTGAACTTGGTCCTGGCTGGGCTTCTTGTTGATCTTCTGGGGGAGGGGCCTGTTGTAGTGATTCTCACGTGTCTTTGCCCCAGGCGGAGTTGCACCGCCCTTACCAGGGGCCGGGCTGAGTAATCCGCTCGGGTTTGCTTTCAGGAGCTTTTGTTCCCTGAGCGCTTTCCGTAGAGTTCCGGAGGGCGGGAATGAAGATGGCGGCTTCCCGGTCTCCGGCCCGGAGGAGCCGAGAGCCCGGGGCCCCACTCCTCAGTGCACCCTCAGAGAACAGCGCCCAATTACTCCCGTCACCCTGCCTCCGGCCGCGCTCCGAGCTGACCAAGCCTGTGACCGGTTCAAGGTAACCCCGAGCTTAGAGCTTACTCCTCGGCTCTGTCTCTGTAGCCGGCTTCCCTGTTCTAATACCTGTAAGCTCTGCGACACTCAGACACCCCTGATCCTTCTGTGACCCTGTGGGACCTGAGGCCACGTTGACCCTGCATGGGCTTCACCCCGGTTAAGCCTCTGGAGCGATGTCCCTCAGCGGAACAGACTTTTAAAAGTCCCGATTTTGTGCTCCGTTGCTCCGCCGCTTGCCGGGAGCCGGCCCCTCCCACCGCGGTCTATCTTCCCGTCGCTTTGGATTCACTTCTCCGCCTGTCCTACCTTTCAGAAAGTGGTTGATTTTCTGTTTCTAGAGTTGCTGTTCTTCTTCTCTTCGATCTCCCGTTGGATTTGTAGGTGTTTGCAATCTTTAGATAAGCTATCTAGCTGATCTCCCGCTACCTGAAGTAGTCTCAGCCTGCTACTTCTCCGCCATCTTGACTCCTCCCCCTTATCATCTTTTTAAATATACAACTTAACCCCAATTATTCATAGATTCCATGTTTCAGGATTCGTTTGCTTACAGGAATTTATTTGTAACCCCCAAATCAACCAAGTCTTTTCATAGTTAATTGCAGACATGAATAGACTTGTAAAAAAAAATCAGAGTTGTCTAACTTGCATGTTGCTAGCTGAAGGCAAACAAAGCAATGCTCTTTTTTTGTTTGTTTGTTTAAATGCCTATAGTGTGAACAAATTCTGTTTTTTCAGTCTGCTTAGTGCCATGGTTTTCACATTTCTGTACTTGGTGGGGGGGGCAGGTTTTGTTGCTTAAAATGGCTCCCCAAGCATAGTGCTGAAGGTCTGTCTAGTGTTCTTCTTTTAAAAAGTTTTAATTAATCAACTTATTAACTTATTTGTACCTAAGAGAGGGAGAGAAAGGGGGCAGAGGGAGAGGGAGAGAGAGGGAGAGAAAGGGGGCAGAGGGAGAGGGAGAGAGAGGGA
>NW_019154128.1:9766861-10002532 GCF_002288905.1 Enhydra lutris kenyoni | reverse complement strand
GGGCAGAGAGAGAGGGAGAGAAAGGGGGCAGAGAGAGAGCGAGAGAGAGAATCTTAAGCAGTCTGCATGCCCCACATAAAGCCTGAAGCAGGGCTCAATCTCACAACCCTGTGATCATGACTTGGGCCAAAATCAAGAGTTGGTCACTAAACCAAATGAGCCACCCAGGTGCCCCTCCATTTAGTGTTCCTAGTACAAAGTAACTATGATGTGCCTTATAGAAAATGTACATGTTTTAGATAAGCTTTGTTCATGTTTAACTTCTACTGTTACCATGAGTTATATGTTAATGAATTAATAATATATATTTAAAAAATAGGTTTTCGACCAGAAGCACGCAGGGAATGGTCATGTATTGATCAATTGGTGGAAATGTGACCAGAGGCTGCTAGAAAATTAACCCTCTATCCACAGGGACAATGATTCAGTGTTTCCTAATTTGGAACTTGCAATGACTTCATAGAATAAAGTCTATTTTTATGCTATAAATAGTGAGAATCAGGTGTGTGTGTGTGTGTGTATTCACAGATGAGTACAGGCTTACTGATAGCCACTTCCCATTATTTTTGGCTTCTAAATATCATCTGCACTAACAAGACTTCTTGTCCAGGAATAATTTATACCAGAAAGTGAAAACATGCTCAAAGAATGGTAAAGACATGTCAAAGTATATAAAAGCCTTCTTCATGGTTCTCTCACTGAGTATTTTCTAGGACAATTGGGCATCAAAATAATTAAACTATCAGATTATCCCCCTTTCATAAAACAGGAACTCATGAGTCCATACTGACACAAATATATAAGGGAGAAAAGAAAACTCTTCTTTAATAAAATAACAAAGTAAGGAAGTAGTGCTAGGTATTAATAACTGGGAAAATAATGCTGGTGGCTGAAGCTTTATTAAAGAACAGTATGCTGGTGTAATACTGAAATAGCTCTCTTCACAATGATGATTTTTTAAAAAATATTTTATTTATTTATTTGACAGAGATCACAAGCAGGCAGAGAGGCAGGCAGAGAGAGGGTGGGGGGAAGCAGCCTCCCCGCTAAGCACAGAGCCTGATGCGGGGCTCGATCCCAGGACCATGGGATCATGCCCCTAGCTGAAGGCAAAGGCTTTAACCCACTGAGCCACCCAGGCGCCCCAACACAATGATGATTTTACCACGGAGAAATCAGAATCTGGTTATGAGGAAACATCCTCCAGAACCAGGTGAGGGATCCTTTTATAATGTGAAAACTTGCAAAAGTTCAAGACTGTTAAGGATATGGAAGACAGGACAGATTAAGCAACTCTTTCCGACGGAAGATTTGTGAAACATGAAAATCACAAGAAATTTTCCGGGCAAGTGGCTGGGCTAGAAATGGAGAAGGCACATTCATGTGATAGCTGGCAAAATTACAGTGAAGTCTCTGAACTGGAACATAGCATTGTAGGAATGCTGTTTTCCTGAATGGGATGGTTGTATGATGGTTCTGTAGAAGACTGTCCTGATTTTTAGAAGGTGCACACTAGAGTACTTGAACAGTGGTAGGGCATTATAATAGAAAAAGATTCTATTTTCTTTTCTTTCTTTCTTCCTTTCTTTCTTCTATGTTTGTATATTTGTATATATGTAAAATATCTATATAATCTATAATAGAGAGCAATATTTCTTAATCATTTCAGGGGAAATTTTTGAAATAATTTTTAGATTTAGCCACATAAGAAATTATTATATTTACAGCTTTTAGTAACTTAATGAGGTCACTAATTTGTAGATATAATACTACAGTAATAATTTTCACTGGTATTTTAAGTAGAGAGTGATATTTTCCTGTGGATGTGCTTATTTCAGACAATTCATTAGCTTGCTCTGTGTATATCCCCATAAACGATATCCACTTTATGTCACAAAGGCAGGTAATTGAAATTATAGTTTTTCCATGCAAAAAAAGTATTCAATTAGATCTTAAATTCTTGTCACAATTTTCTTCTATACAATTTGTAATAAAGTAGATAAATTGTATAGGATTTATTTAGCATCAGTTTCAAAGTTCCCCATTCTTAAAGGCAACTTCTTGGGAAGAACAGAAAAGGCTGTTAGGAAGAATTCATGTTTCTTAAATTTAATTTTGTTTCTTTGTACAAATTTTTAAAATTCATAAGGTAAGTTTAAGTTTTTGTTAAATTACTTAAGTAAAAGCGAAGTTGATTTTCATTAATGTTATTGACAGTATTCAATAGCAAATTTTATCTCAACCATAATCCAAAACAATATGAAAACAAATTAGTCTAAGACACAAATTTATAGGACTTTGAAAAAACATTCCTTATGGAGTGGTATCATAGAAGTGAATAGTTAGGTATAGTAATTACAGAATTACCATATAAAGGCTTTCTTTCCTTGAACTCCTTTTACAAGCTTGTGTATGTATAAAAAGTATTTTTATGCTACAAGTAAAGAATTTCTTTAATGTGAGACCTGTGCCTGGTTTTTGCTGCACAAATAATTTTCAGGCAAAATTGAGTTAAATGCAAAGGAATTTATTTTCAATTTAAGTAAATTCTACTCTTGCTCAGGATGCTTGTTAAACACAGCAGCTTGCTCACACGTGAAAAAGAATGGAAAACATAACAAAATATTCACTGCTTTCTTATGAATGGCAAGATAGTCTTAACAGGAACTGTGACAGAAATTCACTGCTGGCTTAGGACAGAGCAGTAATCTCAATTGGAGTGTCACGAGACTACATACTACAGCTCACTGACATTTTCTTCTCTCAAAGTCCACTACTCTGGCCTAGCCAAAGGTTCAGAGAAAGGGTCACACTTGCTCAGTCTAGAAAGGAAGCTAAATGTTTATTCTGTCCTGTAGTGCTTCCCATCTTTCAGTAAGACTTGAGACTTGATTTCCTTCCACACTCTCAAGTCTAAGCACAAAAAAACAATTTTTGAGTGTTTTTTTGTCAACATGATTTTCCATAAGATTTCATTTCCACTTAAATCAGAGGATTTCGGGGCGCCTGGGTGGCTCAGTGGGTTAAAGCCTCTGCCTTCAGCTCAGGTCATGATCCCAGGGTCCCAGGATTGAGCCCCACATCGGGCTCTCTGCTCAGCAGTGAGCCTGCTTCCCCCCTCTCACTCTGCCTGCCTCTCTGCCTACTTGTGATTTCTCTCTGTCAAATAAATAAAATCTTTAAAAAAAAAAATCAGAGGATTTTGCCATCTGAAGCCAAAACATTTTCTCCAAGGCCTTGCAGAGACTTGTTTAATTGCCTTCTGTATTAAAAATTGTCTCCTGGGGCACCTGGGTGGCTCAGTGGTTAAGGCTCTGCCTTCGGCTCAGGTCATGATCTCGGGGTCCTGGAATCGAGTCCCGCATCAGGCTCTCTGCTCAGCAGGGAGCCTGCTTTCCCCTCTCTCTCTGCCTGCCTCTCTGCCTACTTGTGATCTCTGTCTGTCAAATAAATAAAATCTTTAAAAAAAAAATTGTCTCCTAAGACCAATACTGTAACAGTACTAACATGAGTTCACTTCTTGGTGAGTTACAGAGAGTGACCATACCAGGCAAAGCTGTCATACGAAGGATGTTTTTAGAAGGAAAGAAAATGATGGGGAATAAGTTACAAAGCTGTGACTCACCCCCCCCCCGCCGCAGTTAGGGGGAAGTGGGTTTCTTTTATTTAGGGTAAGATGAATGTTCACAGGGGCGCCTGGGTGGCTCAGTGGCTTAAGCCTCTGCCTTCGCTTGGGTCATGATCCCAGGGTACTGGGATCGAGCTCCGCATCAGGCTCTCTGCTCAGCAGGGAGCCTGCTTCCCCTACCTCTCTGCCTGACTCTCTGTCTACTTATTATCTCTGTCAAATAAATAAATAAAATCTTAAAAAAAAAAAAAAGATGAATGTTCATAAAGGGGAGTGTTGTCATCACATGTCCAGGTGGGTGTCATGTCATGTGTGAGTACTTGGGAAAAATGCCTATACATGCATTATATGTTATGTTCATGAGGTTTGTGTTGCTCCTTGAGTGGAGATTTTTAAATTATAATGAAGCAGAGATAGGATGAAAGGAAGCGGGGTGTGGGCATGTTCCGAGAGACCATATAAACTAGATGGGGACTGGCTGTGATGAGCACTGGGTGTCATATGTAAATGATGAATAACTAAATTTTACACCTGAAACTAATATTACACTGTATGTTCGTGAACTGGAATTTAAATGAAATGTTGACACTAAAAAAATAAGCAAAATTAAAAGTAAATAATAAACTACATGGGGTTTGGGGCTCCTTATCTCAGGTAAGGGAATGCAGGGCCTTGCTTACTTCTGACCCAGCACTGGGGCTTTTCTACTCATTTAGTGTCTCTAATATGGCTAGGCTCTTTCCTTTTCTGATAGATTGTTAATTTTTTGCAGTCCCCTTTTCCCCTTAAAGTCCTTAACTACCAAGATTTTTGCTTTTTTTTTTCTTTTTTGTAATTCTTTTTTTTTAATTTTTTAAAAATTTTCAGCATAACAGTATTCATTGTTTTTGTACCACACCCAGTGCTCCATGCAGTCTGTGCCCTCTCTAATACCCACCACCTGGTTCCCCCAACCTCCCACCCCCCACCTCTTCAAACCCTTCAGATTGTTTTTCAGAGTCCATAGTCTCTCATTGTTCACCTCCCCTTCCAATTTCCCCAACTCCCTTCTCCTAACTCCCCATGTCCTCCATGCTATTTGTTATGCTCCACAAATAAGTGAAACCATATGATAATTGACTCTCTCTGCTTGACTTATTCCACTCAGCATCGTCTCTTCCAGTCCCCTCCATGTTGCTACAAAAGTTGGGTATTCATCCTTTCTGATGGAGGCATAATACTCCATAGTGTATATGGACCACATCTTCCTTATCCATTCGTCCGTTGAAGGGCATCTTGGTTCTTTCCACAGTTTGGCGACCGTGGCCATTGCTGCTATAAACATTGGGGTACAGATGGCCGTTCTTTTCACTCCATCTGTATCTTTGTGGTAAATACCCAGTAGTGCAATTGCAGGGTCATAGGGAAGTTCTATTTTTAATTTCTTGAGGAATCTCCACACTGTTCTCCAAAAAGGCTGCACCAACTTGCATTCCCACCAACAGTGTAAGAGGGTTCCCTTTTCTCCACATCCCCTCCAACACATGTTGTTTTCTGTCTTGCTAATTTTGGCCATTCTAACTGGTGTAAGGTGGTATCTCAATGTGGTTTTAATTTGAATCTCCCTGATGGCTAGTGATAATGAACATTTTTTTCATGTGTCTGATAGCCATTTGTATGTCTTCATTGGAGAAGTGTCTGTTCATATCTTCTGCCCATTTTTTGATATGATTCTCTGTTTTGTGTGTGTTGAGTTTGAGGAGTTCTTTATAGATCCTGGATATCAATCTTTTGTCTGTACTGTCATTTGCAAATATCTTCTTTTTTGTAATTCTGACACTTTCTAGGAGTTCTGCAACACATGTGCTTGGGCAAGTAGAGTGTAAATCGCAGAAAATAGCTGAGAGCCTAAAATGACTTTGTGTCACAGAAGCTGTGTCTCCTTTTTCTTTTTCTGGGGACCCTGAACTCTTTCTACCTCCAGTTTTTGAACTGACTCTTTATCTTCAAAAGCACTAAACAAAATCTGTCCCATTTTCTTGAAAATATTCCTGCGATGCCCCTTTTGGCTAAAGCATCTTGCTGCAAAGTCTTCCTCTGCTACGCTTTTGCTTTCTTAGCGGATAATTTGTTCTCTTTGTCCACATTTCACACCATTGTTAAATGTGCTCAAGTGAGCTGGTTCTTGAGAAATAGCAACTTCATGGCATTATCTGGAATTGTTTTCCATTTTATCATGAAGAATTTCTGACCCCAACATCTATGAAGAAAGTATTTATATATTGTAACGCTCTCTACCCCTTACCCCCCTCTTACTTTTAACAGTTGAAACATCTTGTGCCATCAACTCTGGACAGTACAGCAGAAACACTGGTATCAATATAGTCCTTCCACACAGGCATTTTGTTTCAGTTATAAGGACAGAAATACTAAGTTGATTTCTACCTTTGCTTATCCCAAGCACTATTTTGCCAGAGAAAACAGTTTTCTTTAATTTCACCATATTTATGAGTATTTTTATTGAGGTGTAATTGACATATAACATTACATAATTCCATCTATACAACATAATGATTCAGTATTTATATATGCTGCAAAATGTTTACCACAATAAGTAGTTACTATCAGTCTTCATACAATGATACAAAACATTTCTGTTTGATTACAGCATTTAAGATTTACCTTTAGTAACTTCCAAATATGCAATGAAGTACAATGTTATTGACGCTAGTCACCATCCTATAAAATTACATCCCCAGGACATACCTACTTCATAACTAGAATCGAAACCTTTTGACTCCCTTCATTCATTCACTTAACCCCCTACTCTTCCTCTCCTCTGGCAACCACCCTCTAGTTCTCTGTATCCATGAGTTTTATTTGATTTTGTTCATTTTTTCTTGTTTTTTTTTCCCCCAAAAGATTTTTTATTTATTTGACAGAGATCACAAGTAGGCAGAGAGGCAGGCAGAGAGAGAGAGAGAGAGAGAGCGCGAGCGCGCACGCGCACGCGCGAGCTGAGTAGAGAGCCCGATGCGGGGCTCGGTCCCAGGACCCTAAGATCATGACCTGAGCCAAAGGCAGAGGCTTTAATCCACTGAGCCACCCAGGCGCCCCCATTTTTTCTTGTTTTTTTTAGGTTCCACATAAAAGTAATATTATATGGATTTCTCGTCCCCTTTCTGACATATTTCACATGGCATTATACCCTCAAATTTCATCCATGTTGTTGTAAATAGTAAGATTTTTTTCATTCTTTTTATGGCTGAGTAGTATTCCTAAATACCTACATATCTATATATGGATATATAGTGTATGTGTGTATATGTATGTGTGTGTGTGTGTGTGTGTGTGTGTGTGTATATGTATTCCTAATATTCCTTATATATATATATTCCTATATATACAAAACAGTATTCAATTATATATATATAATTATATATGTATGTACGTATGTGTATACACACACACACACACACACACACACACACACACACCCCTTTACATCATCCCTATGCATTCATCCATTGATGGATACTTAGGTTGTTTCCTATCTTAGCTATTATAAATAATGCTGCAATAAACATAGGGGTGCATATATCTTTTTTGAAATTAGTGTTTTTATTTATTTCAGATAAATACTCACAAGTGGAGTTGCTGGATCATACGGTGATATGATATCTATTTTTAATTTTTAGAGGAACCTTTGTAATGTTTTCCATATTGGTTATACCAATTTATATTTCTAGTAACATTGCACAAAAGTTTCCTTTTCTTTATGCCAATACTTGTTATTTCTTGTCTTTTTTGGGGGTGGGCACAGAGGGTGAGAAGGAAGAAAGAGAATCTAAAGTGGGATCCAAGCCACACACCGAGCCTGAAATGGTGCTTGATCTCACAACCTGAGATTATGACCTGAGCTGAAATCAAGTCAGATGCTTAATTGACTGAGCCACCCAGGTGTCCCCTTATTTCTTGTCTCTTTGAAAATAACCATTCTGATAGGTATGGGATAATACGTCATTGTGGTGTTGATTTGCAATTCCATAATGATTAGTGATTTTGGCATGTTTTCATGTTGACCATTTGTACCTCTTCTTTGGGAAAACATCTGTTCACATCCTCTGCCTCTTTTTTAATCAGATTTTTTCTATTGAATTATATGAGTTTTTTTAATATATATTTTGGATATTAGCCCCTTAATAAGACACATGATTTGAATGGGAGAAATTACTGCAATCGGTTGCCTTTTGATTTTTTTGATGGTTTCCCTTGTTGTGCAGAAGATTTCTAGTTTGATATAATCCCACTTGTTTATTTTTGTTTTTGTTCTTTTGCTTTTGGAGTCACATAAAAAAAAATCACTAAGATCAGTATCTTGGAATTTACCACATAGGTTTTGTTTTTTGTTTCTTTGTTTGTTTGTTTTTAATGGGTCAGGTTCCAATCTTCAAGCTTGAGTTGATTTGTGTATATGGTATAAGAGAGAGGTCTGATTTGCTTTTCTTTCTTTCTTTGCATTTTGCTGTCTAGTTTTACAACTGTCATGTATTGAAGAGAATATCCTATGTCCATTTTATATTCTGGCTTTCTTTTAATGTAAGTTCTCATACATGTATGACTGTATTTCTCTTTATTCTGTTCCACTGATCTATGTGTTGGTTTTCTTGCTAACACCAAACTGTTTTGATTACTAGAGCTTGGTAATATAGTTTGAAATCAGGGAGCATGAGGCCTCCAGCTTTGTTCCTTCTTAAGATTGCTTTGGCTATTTAGGATCTTTGTTGTTCCAGACCAATTTTAACATTGTTTGTTCTATTTCAGTTTAAAAATGCTGCTTGGTACTTGATAGGGATTTCATTTAATCTATAGATGTCTTAAGGTAATATAGACATTTTAAAAATGTTAATTATTTCAATGAGCACAGAGTGTCTTTCAACTTATTTCTAATTTCCTTATCAACTGTATACACATTTTAGGAGATAGAACTTTCACTTCCTTGGTTAAATTTATTCCTAGATATTTAATTCCTTTGATGCAGTTGTATATGGAATTATTTTCTTAATTCTTTTGGTAGTTTGTTAATAATGGAGAGAAATGGAACAGATTTTTGTGTATTCAATTTGTACTCTGCAATTTTACTGAATTTGTTTATAAGTTCTCACTTTTTTTGGTAAAGTCTTTAGGGTTTTCTAAATATAAAATCATAGGTTCTGCAAATAGTGACAGTTTTACTTATTCTTTTCCAATCTGGATACTGGTTATTTCTTGTGCCTAACTGCTGTGGCTAAGACTTTGAATAATATGTTGAATAAAATTATCAGAAGAACCTAAAGTACTAGATATTCCAGGCTTGAAAATACACACACACACACACACACACACACATTCTTTCACCAATCATACCTTAATTTTTTAAATAACCCATTGCATGCCAGTGCCAGTCATATTTAGGTAATTGTGTGGTTTGACATTTCTCTAAGAACTCCAAGTATATGTAGATAAAGAAAAATAATTTGAATGATCATAATATTAGATCTGAAAAGTCAGAAGCTATAGATTCTTTCTCTGCCAAGTTGTGCGTTAATTTTCCAAACAGTAACATTTGTCAAAAAGAAAAATTGGTCATACATATCTTTTTCTTTTTTCTGAAGATACATTAAATTGAAAATAAATGAAGTAAAAGAGTGTAATTTCATAACAAAAAAAAGAAAAAAATGGGGTGCCAGTAGTAAACAAAACATTTCAACACAGTTGTAAGTCCCAGAGAACAGATCAGAAAGGCTTGACCAATAACGGGGAGAAGAACAGCAGTTAGGCTAGGTTCTGATATTGTCCCATGGATAACCTTGGAGATCAGTATTTTGAGAAGCTGGTAATAACTTGGGGCAGATGTGAAGACACAAAAGGAAACCTAAAATATGAGTGGAACAGTATTTCAAACAATAGACTTCTCCCCTCAAGTACTGACAAAATGTTTTCCACATAGAAAACTGTATTCTACTACCCAGGTAAAGAGAGAAACGAATGGTTCCAGGTTAAAAAGTTCTTCACATACCAGCACCTAGACACCCCCACTCTAAAGCCTGCCCTATCCTTCAGTCACACAGGGAAGCACTGAATCTTCATTAGTCCACCCCAACACCATACACAGTGCTCCTGGATTATGCTCGCATGGTCTCCTTGTTAGATATGAACAGAGAGTCAAGACCAACAGAGATTGGAGGAAAGCCTGAAACCTGGCAGAGGGAGAGCAGGAGAACAAGATGGATAAGCAAAGTCTTTCTCTAATGTTATCTTCAGAAAAAGCATGTAATGGAGTGTGATGCTGTTCACAAGAAGTGAGAGGAGGGTAATGGAAAGGGAGAAGAAATGACACTATCTTTGCTGAATAGCAATTAGTAAAAAGGGCAATGGATAGTATTCCAAGAAAAGAGAAATGGATGACACAGAGTACGCAAGAGGAAGGTGCCTCAGAGAATATCCCCTGAGGCTGTCTGACATCAATCTGACAGGGCTTCTCAGAACCTCAAAGTGAAAAAACGGTCTATATCGAAGAAGCATCCCAAACCCATGAAAATAGAAATCCCGGTACTGTGATGAAGAGTTGTGAAATTGCAGAAAAACTAAAGAAATTTAGAAGTTGGTTTTTTGTTTTTTGGGGTTTTTTTTTTTTTGTCTGGAGGAAGGAGAGTGAGGAGGCAGAAGAGGGTGAGGAAAGAGTTACCTAAGAAGAAGGGATCATTTAATGAGCATTGATATTCTCATCAGCAACACTGGATAACAGATGACAAAGGAGTGACTTTTGTTTATTTTTTTGTTCATTTTCTTTTTAATTTTGATAGATGATTTTATTTTTATTTTTTTTATATTTTATTATTTATTTGTCAGAGAGAGAGGGAGAGAGAGCGAGCACAGGCAGACAGAATGGCAGGCAGAGGCAGAGGGAGAAGCAGGCTCCCTGACGAGCAAGGAGCCCGATGTGGGACTCGATCCCAGGACGCTGGGATCATGACCTGAGCCGAAGGCAGCTGCTTAACCAACTGAGCCACCCAGGCGTCCCTTGATAGATGATTTTAAACCAGCTGTTCAGTACTCAGTATTATCATTTAAGTTTGAGATAGAATAAAAAATAATTTCAGACATCAGAAAACTTCTTTCCATGTATCTGATCCTAGAAGGTTACTTAGATGTTTTAGCATTAGAAGGAAATAAACCATAAATACAAGGCGAAAAAAGAAGTGACATCAGAGTTCCAGTCCTCTGGAGCAGCAGATCTGGAGATAGGAGTCAGTCCAGACTACAGAGGCAGGGCTGCAGTTTCCAGGAGAAAGGGAGGTGGTTGGTGAATAAAAAGGAATATGCAAGAGATTCATCTTTATTTTTGAGTTTTTAGAACAATTTAAGACAGGCAATGTAAGTTGGGAGTCTGGGGAGAATCACAGGGAGAAAGAACTCTATAAGAAAGAAAAATTACAGAGCACTTTATGAATTGGGGGCAAAGAACAAAAACATAAATTTTGTCAGAGTAAAACATTGTGTCCTGTTTTAACTAAAAAGGGTAACAACTAAATTTGGAAAGTGAGAGAGTTAAGAATATTTGAGAAATAACCTTTTACCATAGTAGAGAAAAATCAGTGAACTAAATTAGTAATATAAGAACTCAGTTTTTAGATAAAGGGCTAAAGGGGAATGGATTGGGGAATTTTTTTATTATTAAAAATCCTGCTTTTTTTTTTTTTAAGCATTTGTAAGACTATTTTGATAATTCTTCAAGCCAATTTTTTTTGCTACACCAATCACTAATATAATTTGCATTTTGTCATTTCAAAAATTTGTTAACACTCCTACTTAAGAGTGTCAAAGGCAGTGACAAATATCATACATAATTGAAATATCAATAAATTTAACACAGAATGGTTCCCTAAATCACATCTTCCTATATTCTTCTCAAAACCCTGTACAGTTTTGTTTTGCCAGATTTACAGTCTCTTTTTCTTGCCTGGTTCTCTAGGATATACATGACAGCTGTTGTGATGTTTTGATTTTTTTCTTTTTTAAAGAAAACATTATAAAACATTTTGTGTCTTTCTATCTTTAAGCTAGAAGGCAGTCCTCAAGGTACAGAGGCATATAGCATTTCCTTCTGGAACACTGAAAATTTCCTTGAAAAATGAAGGCAGTTGCTTATTGAAACAATTTTCAGAACATAATCCAACAAAAACAGTATTTCATTTGCATAAGCCTCACACACTTTCTAGCATCATCCTAGAGTGCATTAATCAAACTCAGGAATCTGCTGATATTCCAGCAGCAACTTTAAAAAGAAAACTCTAAAAGCAGAGACTGAAATCAGTCTGAATTAGCTTCGAAGTCTACTCACAACCTATGTATCTTCCAAATGTTCTTATTTTGTCCATTTCTGGTGTCATTGGCAGGAACAATGTTCCACATTTCTATCTCTTGTATATGTTATGTAGTTATATGTACATGGCCTGGTGCTATTCCTGGCACCGATTAAGTCTGTAATTCATGGCAGGGCAGTAGGGTGGTTGCTGCTGTCAATAGTTCTGATAAAATTTGTCCTCATCATTGCAAAACCCAACCTTCTCCACAGAGCTTTTTATTTTTCCTGGGTATTAGTTGACAGATGGGATATCACTATTTCTCCCTTCAAGCTAAAAGTATGCATGGCCGCAGAAAAGTCACCGGTAGATATAGTTACACTGAAAGAGATGACATTATGAGGAATTCAAGGTTTGGTCACAGAGTAATGTAACTGCTTTCCTTATGGCACTGGTGAAATGCCTCATAGCTAATTCCAAATGAGCTGCTACTCTGAAGATCTGTCATCCATGGAGAGTAAGTGTCAGGTAACTGATGACTTAGGGAGTCAACTCACGTTTGATTATATAAGTTCTGCTGTGTCTCAGAAAGTGTTTGTTTTATACTCCTATTTTCCCGATGACCTATTTCAGAGATCTACATTGAAGAGAAAATAGATACTAATTGCAGGCTTAAAAGTTTACTCATAATACTCCTTAAACATGTAAAGGAAAGCTAGCATTTTTGTTTTCTATAAAAGATCTAAATTTGCTAGCAGTTTTCCATTTTACTGTGTTTTAAAAGAAAAAAAACAAGGTGACTTTTGAACAACAGATTTGGACTGCATAGGTCTACTTATGGGAGAACTTTCTCAGTACAGTACTGTAAATGTATTTTTTCTCTTCCTTGTAATTTTCTTAAGATTTTCTTTACCTTCTTAATTATAAGAATGCAGTATAGAATACCTATAACCTAAAAAATATGTGTTAACAGACTGTTTAAGTTATCCATAAGGCTTCTTGTCAACAGACTTTTAGTAATTAAGTTTTTAGGGAGTCAAAAGTTATACTTGGATTTTCAATCTTACAGGGGTTAGTGACCTCAATCCTCACATTGTTCAAGTGTCAGTTGTGTAGTTTAACCTGGCAACATATGATCTTACATCTTCACAAGTATAAAAACCTATTTTCAATGATTTAGTCACTTTCAGATAAATATTCCGCCTTTCAGGTCAGTGGGTACATGTAAAGGTGCTTAAGTTCAAACTAGAATGATGTATCACCTCAACCTGTTGGAATGGCCATTATCAGAAAGATGAGATAAGAAATATCAGCATGAATGTGAAGAAAAGAGAACCCTAGTGTACTGTTGGTGGAACTGTAAACTAGGGCAGCCACTATGGAAAAGAGAATGGAGGATCCAAAAAACTAAAAATAGTACTACCCTAGGATCCAACAATTCCACTCCTGGGAATATAGCCAAAGGAAATGAAAACACTAACTTGAAAAGATAGCTGCATCCCCATGTTCACAGCTGCATTGTTTACAGTAGCCAAGACTTGGAAACAACCTAGGTGTCCATCAATGGATGAATGGATAAGGAAGTTGTGGTCTATACATAGACAGTGGAATATGATTCAGTCACACACACACAACCAGGAAATCTTACCATTTGCGGTAACATAGATGGACCTTCAATTATCGTACTAAGTGAAATAAGCCAGACAGAGAAAGAGAAATACTGTATGACTGAAAGACAAATACTGTATGATCTCATATGTGGAATCTAAATATGTATGGATCTAAATATACAAGTAATCTAAACATTGATAAAGAGATCAGACTTGAGGATTCCAGAGGCGGAGGTTTGTGGGGAGGAGAAGTGGGAGGAAGATGGTCAAAATGCAGAAATTACCAATTATAGGATAAATAAGTACTAGGGACATAATTTCAGCATGACTACAGCTAACACTGCTGTAGGGTAATTAGGAAAGTTGTTGGATTAAAATCATGAGAATTCTCATTACAAGGTGCACTTTTTTTTTTTTCTTTTTTCTTCATTCTTTGCTTTTTCCTGGATCTGTAGGAGATGATGGATGTCAGCTGAACCTCTTGTGGTCATCATTTCACTATACATGTAAATCATACCATCATGATGTATATTCCTTAAACTTACACAGTGATGGATGTCAGTTATTTCTCACTAAAACAGGGGAGGGGGAGAATTCTGCCTTTCCAATGCTTGCTTCTTATTCTCATTTTCTTCAAGATGAGGTCATGTCATAACAAGCCTTTCAATGTTCTTAGAGTCACAGAGGATAAGAAGGCCTTGAATCTCCTTTTGATTTTGAGCACCACTCTCATCTTCGCCATGTTGTCCCTGGTGTAGTCCAGAATCTGTGCTTGTGGAAATTAGTGAGATGTGACTTTCTGACTGGTCTTTGGGGGGACAGTATTCAGGCATATACTTTTGGGTGCCTTGGTGCAAACAATTTGTCCTCAGTCCAGAAATCCTTCTTTGAATCTTTTTCAGCCTGACTCTGAACCTTGTAACCTCTCCATTACCATGCTAAAACTTCTGAGTATCTTACTTTATCATCACACATATTCTTTCTTCTTACAGAGGCTGTCATCTTGAGCCACCTCAGCGGGCACTGTTGGATTTTTGTTTTACAACATGCTGGGTATCCAACTGTTGCGGCAGTACTTTCTAGTGCTTACTGAATTAAATTTTCTAGGGGGAGGTATATGTTGATCAACCTTTGTTGTTTTTGTCTTAAATTCTTCAAATCCTAATTCTCTGATACAGTACCTATCCACAATAATTAGTAATAATTAACTGAATTAAACAAATCATTAGTCAATTAATATGGTGGCCAAGCTAATAAATTGAGGAATGGGAAAAAACATAGGATGGGAAATTATAAAAAGGTAAAGAAAAAGATGTAATAAATGATTTTGGTGTCCACAAAGTGTGAACTCACTGAGATTGATCATTTCCAAACATGAAAAAAGCATGACCCATCTCTTCAAGGGTGAAACAGTGATAGAAAAATGGCCTTGAAATATCCAGAAGTGATTGACATTGCAGGTGAGAAGGGTCATCGCTGCTGATGGTGAAATTGTAAAAATATTTGGCAAGGTAGGAGATAGTGATAAAAGCCAGGAGCTTGCTGGTGAAGTCATCAATGAGAGGGATTGCATTTTGACTGTTAGTTGCTGACACCACTTGTGAAAAAACTAGTGTCAAGGTTTGGTAACGATTTCTAGAAAGCAGTTGCCCTCTAGTGGAGGCAAAAGCATGGTCTACAATTAACATGGAAATCTACTCAGTCTTCAAACGAATTAGGAAAGTTAAAAAACAATACTCTCCGGTGAAGCGAACTGGAGGAGAAAGTAAAATTTCAGTTAAGGCAAAGAATTAAACTGTTGTTTATAAAAATAATCAGTGATACAAGAAAAGGTATTTTAATAGCATACTGTTACCTTAGGCTTGTTGGAAAAGCCCAGGGATAACTATGAAGATGGGCATACTGAGGTGGGCAGTTTGATGAAATAATGGTACAAAACCTAATGTTGTATCAGGGAGGTGAAATTTTCCTACAGTACATGAGACGAAGAAAGCAGAAATACAGGAACAATTTCACAGTGGCATGGAATTACTAATGGCATGGAAAGGAAAATGAACAATAAATAGGAATTGTGTTAATGAGAGTCTTGGAGGGGTGATGAAACTCAGACTGTAAAGGTTTCAGTGTCCATGTGGCCAGATTGCTTAGAACTTGCGATAAGGTATCTCAAATTTTAAGTCATGAAAATGTCATATGAAGCCTTGTTTTAGGAATAACCAGAAGCATCTATGTTGTGATTAGTGCTGTCCCATTCATTAATTTGCTTTTGTAAATGAAGAGCTAATGAATTAAATGGAGGCAGCTATCAATTTTTCTTAAACGATGCATTTTATATTTTTAGATGCAGAATTTTTGCCAGGACTCAATAAATAATTTTAATTACCACTGATTAAACCATGAAAATCTTTATTCAACAAGTAAAAGTAAATTCAGGGTTACTATATATAAATGGAGCAACAGGTTAACCCCTAAAACCTGCAAAAACTGAAAAATTGGTAAAATGGAAACACACAAAAACACTGACGTATGCAAAATACAAAGTACGTAACATCCACAAAAGGAAATCTGGCAAGATCCATTACTTAAATTATTTTCTAGATTCTGAGGCACCAAGGTGAAATTTTGGTTTCCAAAAGTTCTAAATAGAAACCCCAATAACCTAGAAGATAGTTTCCAAGAGTTACAGGCAACTCTTACTTTCAATTTCTTTCGTATTAGTCCAGATGGGGAATTCTCCTCTGCCCTGTTTTTCATTCAAGTTGTTCTCATCTCTTTCAAATTTGTCACTTGTATGATATTTTCTGTTTAGAAATGCTCTAAGAGATTTCTTCTTGAGTTCCACAGTTTCACTAGAAGTAAGAATGTCATTTTCCTCCCATGGTACAGATGAAAACAAAGTATTGCATGATGAATTTACATTGTTGGTTCATATAAAATTAAAGGAGCCAAACTAAGAAATAAGATTTCTATTTTAAGTTATGATATTACATATAAACTTTTTACTTCTCTCTTTGATCCCTTCCATATATAAAATCTAGCATCATCTTCAAACTGAAATCACTTTTTTTTTTTTTTTCCAGGCCAACTTTTCACTGACTTTCTCAGTGTGGCTTTCATGGACATCTTTTCCTATGTGAACATCGTTAGCACATAAAATGAAATTATTCCTCAGCCTTAATTGTATACAACATGCTATAATTACTTCATCCTAGAATTATAAGATCAAATGCAAATTACAGGTCCTGCTTGGAAACTGAAGATTTTTCCCAATTCAAAGACTTGCCACAAATCTGCTTTCCCTTACTGTTACAATGCCATAAAATAACATCACTTTCCACACTTAAACCACACTAGAGCAGAATATAAAATAGTTCTTCAAGAGAGACATCACTATATTTCCTGTTTTTAAAATTTCCATTAAATTGTAATGGATTTTATGTGCTTTATTGTCAAAGAGAGAGGCATTGCTTATTTTTCTCTAGAAGACAAGTGGAAAGAAGGCAACAGGGCACAGTGATCTAAGAACCAAGAGATAATGATGTTAATTTTCATTCTGGCGCTGGCTTCCTTAATAACCGTGAGATACCATATCAGCCTCAGTTTCCTCAACAGCAAAAGAGTGTAATTGGAACAGCACCACTTATTTCCGCACATTCAAGGGGTCAAAGGACAGTACTTATTTGACAAATCTTTGAAAATTACAGAGCACTTTGGAGAAGCATCATATTAATAAAATCACACATCTGCTCTATTTTAGCTCTCACTATCTGTGACAAAAAACTAACAAAATAAATAACAAAAAGAACATTCTCAAACTTGCTTCAAATCTTTAAATTCTTCATTTGCCTCTTGGCTGCCTTATGTGTCATGATCTTTATCCAAGAGATTTGCCTATTCGGTGTCCTGCTCTCTGTTGCCATCCATAAATTACTTTGTGGAAGCCTCCCTTTCGGTTACCCTTCCCCTGCTCAGCTAAGCCTAGCTCCCATTCCTGCTGCGGTCTCCTTTATACTTTTTCATCCAGACTTAAAACTGTGTAAGGTAATTATATACGTACTTCCTATATTCCTCAGGATTGGAAGTTCTGAGAGCTAGAAAGTTATCTATCTTATTCACTGTTGTTTTCCCCTGCGCCATCACATAGTAAAGCTTCCTAAAAATGCACAAATAACTACAACAGATTATGAATCCATAGAATTTTTTGTATCACTTTAAAGTGGTAGCCAAATAAATTTAGAAGGTAGAGCTTATGAGTCTCCTCTTATTTTTTCCATAGCATATATTCTTTCCTTAAAAAAGATTTTATTTATTCATTTGAGAGAGCATGAGCTAGGGGAGGGGGAGCAAATGGAGAGGGAGAAGCAGACTCCCTGCCCCCTGCTGAGCAGGGATCCTAAATTGGGTCTCTGTGAGGGGCTTGATCCGAAGGCAGACCCTGAACCATCTGAGCCCCCCCAGGTGCCCTCCAGAACATATATTCTGGAAACTAGAGATTCACTCTTCTTTTGGGGTGAACTATCACTTTATTACTTTATTTATTACTAATTATTTAGTAGCTTATTGAGTAATAATTTATATACAAAAATTACTGCACATAGACATTCACTCTTAAATGCACAACAACAACAAAAAAAAGGACTGACCAAAAAAGATTTGAGTCCATCACAAATATAATACTTTATATATCACTTATTGAGTAAAGTTATCAGAATTTTTTCTTGGGCTGATAAGTCACATTCAGAACTCCATTTTACCTTATGATCTTTGTGAGGAGTTCAGTACACTCCCTGTAAGTCAATCCATATATTCTTAGAGTACTTTAAAAATGCATTTCATGAGCCTCTGTATTCTCTATGAAATTGCTTTGTTGAGTGGAAAAAAGTTATCACATTAGTGATTAAAGTTTTTCCAAGAGAACTTAATTTTCTAGGTCCAGATAACAAACACAGTCATATTTAACGATAAGACCACAAAATTTCTTTACCACAATAAAATCCTAGCATCCCTGTGGCCTAGGTTCATTTGGAGGTGATACTGGTGTGGTATATGGAACATACTGACCTTCACAACCACTTTTTTTTTTAAATAAATTATTTTTTAAAAGATTTTATTTATTTGACAGAGATCACATGTAGGCAGAGAGGCAGGCGGGGTGGGGGAGGGGGAGGCAGGCAGGGTGGGGGAGGGGGAAGCAGGCTCCCTGCTGAGCAGAGAGCCTGATGTGGGGCTCAATCCCAGGACCCTGAGATCATGACCTGAGCTGAAGGCACAATCTTAACCCACTGAGCCATCCAGGTGCCCCTCTTCACAACCACTTTATCACCTTTCCTATTTTCTGAGCCATAGTGGTGTTCTTCCTGCTGGGCAGAGTCATTTTTAATCATGTTTTCAATGTGCTATTTTCTTTTTTTTTTTTTTTTTTTAAGATTTATTTCTTTGACAGAGATCAATCACAAGTAGGCAGAGCAGCAGGCAGAGAGAGAGGGGGAAGCGGACTCCCCGCTGAGCAGAGAGCCCGATGCGGGGCTTGATCCTACGACCCTGAGATCATGACCTGAGCTGAAGGCACAGGCTTAATCCACTGAGCCACCCAGGTGCCCCTCGATGTGCTATTTTCTGCCATGCTCTCAATTATCATGTATACAAGCCCTCGATGCTTTATTCCCTTGAGTCTCCTGGGCTAGGTTTTTTGTTTTTTCTTTTTAGGTATGTATGTATATATGTATGTATGTATGTATGTATGTATTTTACCTTGTGCCAAGTACTTCGCCATTTGGATATCTCGCACTGTTATCTACCTGTCAAACTGAGGTCTCAAATTCAACATTTCTGTTCTAAGACATGCGGTGTTTTTTAGGAAAAAATAAGAGGCAAGGCGCAGGAATTACCATACGTTTTCTTAGTTCCTGACCATTTGAATTCTGAGTCAGCATCTTTCCCCCAATATTGAATAGTTCTCCCTTTACTGATTTTTGTAAGTATTGTGCAGTTAACTATTTTATGGCACCAAGTCAGGAAGAAGATTTACTGTGTACTATAAGACTGGCTATCTATGCACTGGCTAGCTTCCCTTCATGATGCTTACATGTGATCCTTGGCATTGCATGAAAGTGAAAACATTGTTCACTTCTGTGAACTTCCATTTTGTCAAATTCATCTATGTAATTAAAAGTTTTTACCCACTCACTTACCTCTGACTCCCCAAGAAATCGGGAATATGTTTCTGCGGTCTTTTAGTAAGAGTGGTATTTTTAGAAGTTAAAGGAATTTGAGAATCTGGAAATGCAAACTCTCTATACAGACAGTTAAATCAATTGTCACATATGCTGTTTTCACTGAAAATAATTAAGAAGTCAAGGGTATTTTTGTCCTCCCCCTTTCTAGTGCCCTTGCCCTTAATATATGTATGTGCACACACACACTCTTTACTGCTTTCATTCCTCAGTGCCCATGGACGATATGCTCCTGCTGTTTCAAATCCTTCTCCATGCACAGCAGATGAAAACTGCATTGAGACTGCTGACACTATAAATTCCCACAGTGTTGAGTGAAATGTATGTGGGTTTAGGTCTTGACAGGGAAAGAAATTCAACACTGCCACTCAGTGATACAAGACTGTCTTTACAAGTACTACCTGCAAGGCCAAACCATCCTGTCATCAAATTTCTACTTAATATTTGAAATTAATCGGGGTGATTATCAGTTGGATCTCATGGCTTTTGGAAGGCAGACATAGGCCTACCCAGCATGGGATCTATGGGCTGGTGCTCACTCAGCATTTAGGGAGACCTACTTCATTCTTCAGTATGTCCCATTTCCTATGGCCCATTGTCCTTTGCTGTGCTGAGGCAGAGCTGCTGTTCTGCATTATCAGCTGTATTTCCTATGTTGTCACCATCTGCAGGAGGAGAAAGAAAAAGGAAGCACTAATGTAGTTTTTTTCTTATTCAGTACGTGCCCTGTCTCCAGAGAACCCTAAGACTTTAAGGTATAAGGGATATCTAAAGACTAGAAAACTTAAATCCTTACTCCTGTTTGATGTTGGAATCTGCTCTGACAGTTTTAAGTAATCAGCTAATTTATTCACCAATGATTTCAGCCAAACAGGACTCATTAGATTAGTTAATTTACCCATTTTTTCTTTGAATATTTATTCCATACTCTGAAGACACAATGGAGAAATAGCAAAAGCCCAGCTCTCATGAATTTTACATTTGAATAGGAAAAGAAAGACCAAAAGACAAAAATAATTAGCAAAAAGGTATGATGTCAGGTATCATTAAGAGCCATAGATGAAATAGGGAAAAGAATTGCTAAAGAGAATGAGGGAGCTCAATTTCAAATCAGATGATTAGGAAACACCTCACTGGAGAAGTGTCTGGGGACAGAAACCTCAGGAAGTGAGCATGAGTGTTATCCATAGAACTTTCAGGGCAAAACCAAAACCCAAACCCAAACACCTATGGATATAAAAGCTCTTAGGTGTCTATTGCCTGGTGTGTTGGAAGAGTAAAGGTCCAGTGTGGCTAACACACAAGAAATAAGGGAGATAATAACAGGACATGTGGTCAGAGAGGTAATGTGATTAGAGGAGAATGATATGCAGATCTCCTGGGACATTGTAGGCTACTGTAATGGTTTTTGCTTTCTCTCTGACTAGTAAGTCAAGTCACTGATAGGGTGTGAAGGATGGAGTGGCATTATATGATTGACATTCTAAAAGATGAATGTCTATATATTTATATATTTGTGTCAATATAAATATAGGTAAGGATAATTTCCCCCAGTTGCAGTGTGGAGAATAGATAATTGGATTGAAATCAGAATCAGGGAACAAATGAGGAGGCCTTCACAATTATCTAGACTAGAAGCCCGGATGGCTTGGATCATATCACTGTGATGGATGTAGTAAGCTATTGAATTTTAAATATATTTTGAAAATAGAGCTGATAGGATTGGCTGCCAAAGTGAATGCTGGGTATAAGAGAAGAATAATTAAGGAAGACACCAAGATTTTTAGCTTAGGCAGCTGAAAACAATGTAGCTATAAGCAAGACAGAAGATGTCAGGAAGCAGGCTTTGGGAAATAGGATAAGTTTGCTTTGGAAATGTTGAGTTCAAGGTGTCTTTGAGTACTTAGGTAAAGATAGTAGGTGGTATTGTATGGGTCTGGAATTCAGGGATTTAGGAGAGAAATCCAGGCTGGAGAATACTTTTAGAGTTCATTCATATTTAGATAATATTTAAAGTTATGATTATCAAGGCATGGGTTTAAGTAAGGGAGAAATATCCAAATATTTTGGTTAAAGGTTCTATGATGTTAAGATAATGGGAAGCTAAAAAGAATAACCACTGATACAGAAGGGAAAATACCAGGAGGGGGAAGGGCCCCGGAATACCACTGAAGAAGTATTTTTAGAAAATGGCTATGCCAAAAACTACTAAATGTTATATGTCAATTCTCTCAATTAAAAAAAGTGGGAGTGAATAATATGTAAAATTCTGCTGATAAGTAAAGGATGGCAAAAACTGAGGACTCCTGTGTTTAGCAATGCGTTTCTAGGTGATTTTGATAGAAGTAGTTGTGGCATCAAAATCTCATTGGAATACTCTTGAGGAGAACAGGCTGCAGAGAATAAGTCTAACCAATTACTTTGTTAAATAGAGCAGAGAAAGAGTGATGGTTGGGAGAAATGGGGCCTTTGTGTGTGTGTGTGTGGGTGTGCGTGTATGTTTCAAGATCGCACATATCACAAGCAGATTTTATTCTCTGGGAATGGTACCATATGAAAATCACCTCATTCCATCTTTGACCTGTCTGACTTTTACTTTATTTTAATCATCCACTAACCTCTCTCACCACCATCTCTGTTAAAATCTTCTTGAATTAGTGACCTTACTGAGTTATTTTTTACTCATATTGCCAAACCATCAATAAAGGTTTGGGTTGCAAACTCCAGTTTCATTAGAGTATGGGAGCATCTTAACATCAATGCAAATGTCTCTCTAAACAGGAAATACAGAGATCTAAGCTCCCTTTTTCTACATCTCAAAAAATAAACATTACAGGTAGTACAAGACAGGGATGTCTCTATTTTAGTCAGTAGTTTTGCTTCCTTGTTACTGGTAAGTCCTACTTTTGGGGACATAGTGGGAGTGTTGCAGTTGAGGTTCTTATGACTAAAAATATGAATCCATAATGATTTTAAACAAGCAGTTTGTAATTCTCTTTGTATTATGCAACAACAGAAATGTTTGTGAAGTACCTTCTTACACTGACGATTAGAATACACCAAAAGGTTTTCTAAAATACTGAAGGGACTTGGCAGTATCTACAGTTTTTGTCAATTATTGTCACAAACAATGCTACATAACAAACCACTTACTAACCTATGTACCCAGCATCCATGAGGTGGAGAAATGCTGTAGACTCTTAGTAGATGGGACTGCAAAGTCACTTGGCAGATAAAAACGGGAAGGTGTGAAAAATAATGCAATCCATTTTTTACCATGCTATTGCAATTTGCTGTGTTTTTCTAACTGGCTCAGGATATATCCTAAGTAGTGACTATTAAAAAGAAAAATGATGGTATGAGAAGTAAACTAATATATTTCTAATTATTAAATACAGAATAATGTTGTGATTGTGAAAAGTTCTTGAAAATGGAGAGTTCATTATCTCAACCCCTTGACTCAGTTAACTATATGTCCGTAGACAAATGTATTATTTTTTCATTGAATTTAGGATAAAGGTTTATATATTTATATACACTTTTTTGGTCTGCTTCTCCTAGTAAACTGAAAACTCCTCAAAGACCTAAACCATATTAATTTTGATCCCCAGAGTATCACTAGCCCTTAGCACATAATAGTACTCAGTAAACACACACTGAAGGAAAGAGGGAAGAAGGGAAATGTTGAGTAAGCTGAAGACAAACAAAAGGAAGAGAGGAGAATGATAGGCAGAGGGGAAAACAGAGTAGTGGGCTCTGAGGTGAGAAGGAATGTGGTATGCAGACCCAGAAGCAGTCTGTCCAGTCCAGTATGCTTGGCTGACAGGAGAAGGGCAGAAAAGATCTAGAAATAATCCATACATTTTCAATAGTTTCAATGGCAGTGACATTCTACTGATATGTTCTATAAGATAAAGTTATGTGAGAAGATTGCTCTTAAAAAAAAAAAAAGTAGTCTGCTGTTTTCCACAAAAGTTCTGGGAAGACATGTCACTGAACATATACCCTCCCAGCTGTACCCACATTTCTCTGCCACTTCTCCTGTGCCACCCACCTCAGGGAGCAGGGCAGGTGTGGAGCTCGGAGCTGGCTCCAGGGAAGAGCTGGTGCTGGTCTTTCCCTCCAGCAGAGCCTGGAGAGTGTTGTTCAAGGGAGCTTGACTGGGACTGTGTGTACAAGCTTGACTGGCCCTCTGGCAGATAAGGAATTACTGGCTGCCTGGGCTGGGTCCTGGGACTGCTTCTGGCTTTGGGAGAGCTCTGAGCTTCCCCACCCGCCATGCTCCCACTGCCTAGCCAGGCCTCAGGGGAAAGGTCTTTGTCTTCCTTGTAGAAAACCAAGCATATCACATCCCACGAAGGACATTGTGATAACTGAAAAATGTCTTTCCCGAATAACAAATTCAAGTCCATAAGTGGTGGGACAAAACCTCTGGTCTCATAAAATCAAGTGGAAATAATATTTTAAAGTACCAAGAATGATATAATTATATGAAGGTAAATATGAGACTTGGAGAAAAAAATCTGAAAACCAAATAGGATGATACTAGGATTTTCAGGAAGAGAAAGAATTGGGCAGGCTATCAGAGTTAGCTAAAAAAACAACAATTTCCCTGACCTCAAGAGAAAACCAAAGACACACACTCAAAGAGCAAGAATATAAGTCCCAAGTCTGCCCGCCTTGTTCTCCACTGAATCCCCAGAGCAAGAAAAGTACCTGGCACATAGTAGGTTCTAAATGGATTTTTGCCTTGAGAATTAATAAACTTGAAATTTGCTTCTGGCTAAATTTGACTAAATGCTTTGAAGGCATGTTAAATGACATATAATCTACTTAGGGGATCAAGATGGAGAAAAAAGTGCAACTGCAGTTAAAAAATGAAACAAAATGGAACATTGGGGTTTTCTTCAATATGCCTCAACATTTGACTCTTAACCAAAAGGTAGTAAATTATTACTGGTCTCTTATATAGGCCATAAATATCAGTCAGTCATGGTGATGCCATAACAAACTACCAGAGTCAAAAGTGATTGGAAGGTATATTTAGACTAAATTAAAAAAAGGCTTAAAAACTTTGTAATGCTTATATACTTGGCATCCAGTTGTATGAATAAATGTGTTATTTTTTAGCAAAGAAGTTCATATTTAATACTTAACTTCCTTTTATAACCTCCAAATACTTGTTAAATGTCAAGTAATGGGCTTTATGTCAGCATAAAGCCATTAATGCTATGGGACTGGAGACATCAAAGAAAAAAAATGAATCCCTGTTGTTTTACCCTGAGTAGAATATCTCCTATCCCTTGCTGAGTGAGAGAGGCAACAGGCTAACAGGAGTAAAAACTGAATTTCATGATCTGGGTGACTTTCTGTATGTACAATGGTATGATTTTTCTATTGATGACTGTGGTATGTAAGGATGATTGCTACTTCTTAGATTCTTGGAAATTTTACAGAGCAGTTTCTTCTCATTCTTTGGGATTTTAGTAACATTAACACTTGTCAAAAAACCATAGATCACTATTTAAATATTTTTAAGTGAACTATTTTTAGAAAATCCCCAAACACATACTGCAAACTGTATAAAGAAGTATTACATCCTCCTTTTCTGAATATGTTTGCCAATAATTCCAAAAAATTTTGTATGACTCCCATTTTCCTTGGTATATAGGAAAGTGTAAAAAAAGAAATAACAGCAACTTTTCACAGGTCTCTCAGAACAATAAGCATCTCCTTTATAGCTCTTAGGGGACAGAATCACTCCTATCATATTTTTAACATGGTTCCAATAGTAAATGTTTATGAACTTCTTTTACTCCCACCAATTTTGTCTGTATCACCCATCACTGTATGATGCTAATTCATTACAAATGAACTGTCCCACTGGAAGTATGAGGGTGCAGCACTGCCAAACTCAGGAAGGCCGAAAGAACATTTTATTGGTACCATGTACTTACCTGGGGAAGAGTGGCTACATTGTTCTATAAAAAAATCTCTAAGACACTCAATTTATCACATTGCTTGGAGCACAGACTGTAACTTTGAGGTTTGCCTTGTAAAAACACGCCATGCAGTATCACTAGGCAGAATGAGAGAACGATTATATGGCAAACAAAATGAAAACTTTCTTGTTTCTGAGCCTTTGGAATCCTATTCCACTATTGATGAGGGAAGAGAAGCCAAGCTGAGTACAAAGCACAAGCTGACACCTGCACCCTCCCCCCAGCCCCCCTCTCCTGGGTGGGACAGGGGGGGACACTCTTCCAGGAATCTCCCTCAACTATCTTGTTAATACCTTGCTGGAGGGAAAAACCTTGAAAATGGCAAGGCCTCTGGTATCTGGTTTCTTGTAGGTCCTCTTTAGCATGTGAAAATTCTTCAGGAATCTCCCTTTTTCCTTACTTCTACCAACCCCATAGTCTGTAATCAGCCACTGGTCACAACTCCAGTGCAGCTGGTCTTTCTGCTCATGGGTCCTGTCCCCGTGCTTTAATAAACCACCATTTTGCACCAAAGTTGTCTCAAGAATTCTTTCTTGGTTGTTGTCTCCGGACTCCATCCCACCAACCCTCACTTATATTCCAAAACTTCATCATTTGGTGTCCAAACATGGGGCTTTGAGTCTTTACATCTGGACACTGAGCTTTAGTGCAAAATTGGTGAGTACTTTCTCTCCTCTTCCTTGACTCTCATTTCAGGGGCTTTTCAAGGAGTGTGGTCTTATTGGAACACTTGCATGTTGACTGCTCAGGCTGTAATCCTCTAGCCCGTGGCTGCTCTACAGGGAGGAGAAAGCCTGCCGTTTGGCTGGCAGTTAGTACCCTGACCAGAATGGTAATAAGACCCAGAAACTTGATGCCCTCTAGTTATTCCCGTTCTTATACAAAGTTGTCTGTCTTGGGCATGGAACAGCCACCTAAGTCACCAGGATGGCTGCCAATCTTAAGACTTTGTGTGAGGTTTCCTCCTGATTGATCTAATGTGATCCTTAGATCATATCCTTGGTCTGGCTGCTTCCAGCCACAGGATCTCCACTGGGAGCTGGCTGAAGCCAGTATTGATTGAATGAAAACCCAACCCGGGACATTTCTTAGGGAAGTTGGCTCTCAGAACCAAACAATGTCACTTAGACATTGTTAGGTCCATGATCAAAGGAGCAAGACTGATACAAAGCAAAGGTGAAGCAAAGCTTTATTTTACGCTAAGCATCGAGAATCAAACTGACCAGTCAGAGCCATCTCTTACAAAGAGGCGACCCCTCCCAGCCTCACAGACTTTTATAGAGGTGGTTGAGCCTGGCTACACACAGGTGGCCAATGAGGTTGCAATACACAGAGAAAACTGCACAGTCATGCTAGGTCACACACCGGTGGCCAACTGAATTTCAATTTACCCTAGTAGATACATGTGCGTCCCACTGATTGGATGTCTCCACCTGGCCTGACCCACCCTTGTATCTGGGCTTTGCAAGTAAGTTCCTCTGGGAGGGACAGGGTCAATCTAAGTTCACTGCATAAACAACAAAATGGTTCCCTCTGGCTAAATAGGCCCTTAAACCATGGTGGATTTCAGTCTTTACTGTTTCTTGTCCTTGTCCTCTACTAACTACTTAAAGCTACAGAATTCAGTAATTTCCCCTTGTAAAACTTTTTAGTATTTTC
The DNA here is from genome assembly GCF_002288905.1 of Enhydra lutris kenyoni. Lineage (NCBI taxonomy): Eukaryota > Metazoa > Chordata > Mammalia > Carnivora > Mustelidae > Enhydra > Enhydra lutris. The sequence continues at coordinate 9,975,076 of NW_019154128.1, read as the reverse complement.
CATGGGTTAAAATGGCAGGGCAGTACACAACCTTCAGGACAGACGATGGCCTGGCAGGGCACAATATTTCAGTCCATTCACTAGGCTCCCATCTGTAGCCTAGGATGCAATGAGGAAGAGGAGGGACACTGGCACCCCTCCAGGGCCTTTTTTGGCAGGACTGCCTTCATGGGGAAGGCAGGCTCATGATCACTAGTGATGTCTTACTTGAGGGATGCATGCCTCTGGTCACTTTTGACATGGGAACCTCTGATGTATCCTGCATGGGGGATGCCAGCCAGGAGTTGGGGCAGGGGGGATTTGGTAATGGACTTTCTTTACTTTTCTGGGAGCATGGCCTCAGTAGGCTTCTTTAGTTCCCAAGGACTCTACCTTGGGGTGCCTTTTAAAAAACCCACTGGAAGCAAACTGCATTGCAAAACTTAGGAAAAGACAGATCCTGGAACTCTGCATGGCCTCAGTGGGATCTATCCGTTAGATCTCCTCCACAGGAAATAGGGCAAATGGACCTAAGGTACCCTCATTCCTCATACCTAGGCCTTCACTGCTTTACACTAGGACCCTGACCCAAGAGCCTCCTGCAGAATGTGTTTGCCCAAATATGTGTGGCTGGTAACCTCCGTCCTGCCATGTTAGATGATAATTATGTAACTAAGCCACCTCCTGGTAAACCCAGGTTGCTGGAGGATACACAGGCATCCCTAGCAAAGGGGACTCTGACTTTCTCTCTCTTTGTTCCTCCTAACAGATGTGGGGGCTTCTCCCTCACTCATTTCCTGGGTTGATGGCTATGACTGGAGCCAACTGGGGTTAGTCTCCCTTGGGATGGAAACATTAAGGAATACTCCCAAGTAGCTGTCAAAACTCCCTTTGTTTCAGGGACATTCCCTGTCTTCTCTGGCCTGACCTGGACTGCCTAACCTCTCCCCCCGAACTTTGTGGGCAGGAAAACGTGGTGTTTGCTCCTCTGTTGGAGCCGAAGAGCTCTGAAACCAGGAACCCTCTCTTTGCCTTCTGGCAGCACTTTGTCTCTTCTGTCTCCCTCTTCCCCTGTTTCTACACCAACATGGGTGCGGCCTGGCCTGCATAACTGGCCTCTAGACCATCCTTGGTGCCTCCTTCTCCATGGCTGCTCCTCTCTTCACTGTCAGGGAATGAGAAGAGCACCCCCTGGACCTAACGCCTCCCACTCCAGATTGCCCCATCCATGTCTCAGGTAAACATTGATAGTGGGGTGGGCCCAGGTGGAATGTCCATCAGCATTTAAACTAAGTTAAGTTTGTTGGTTTAATTAAGATAGACATGTCTTTAAAGTTATCAGCACTGAATGTGAATCTTACTCTGTGGAGGTTTGCTGAAAGTCAAATAAGCTAATATGATCTCTGTTGCAATTTGTTAGCAAAAAAAAAAAAAAAAGACTAAACTGTTGGTTCATTGTCTAAAAGTTTTCATGGGTAATTGTTCAGATAGCTTTCAAAGTCTTTGGACTTGGATGATAAATGGAATTAAATTCATTGGACATCTAGGCATTTTCCAAATAGGATAAAGTGCTAAGTCATTAATTACTGGACATAGGTAGGTGCTTTTGACTTCTTATTGCAAAAAAATGAAGGATATTTAAATCTCTTGGTAAACATGTTTTGTGCTTAATGGAGTCACAAGTTTGCCATGTAAAGAATTCTGATGTAACGTTCACAATTGATTACTCCTTAGTCTTTGTAAGAGCCTACTTAGCCAGAGGGAGCCATTTCGTTGTTTATGCAGTAAACTTAGATTGACCCTATGCAGTAAACTTAGATTGACCCTGCCCCTCCCAGAGGAACTTAACTTGCAAAGCCCAGATACAAGGGCGGGTCAGGCCAGGTGGAGACATCCAATCAGTGGGGTGCGCATACTGTCTCCCTAGCTACCAAGGAGAGTGGGCCCTGCTTTATGCCAGTTCTGACCAAGGTGATAGGCTAGTTCAAATATCTGCTAGGTTAAATTGTAATTCAATTGGCCGCCCGTGTGTGACCTAGCATGACTGTGCAGTTTTCTCTGTGTATTGCAATCTCATTGGCCACCTGTGTGTAGCCAGGCTCAACCACTTGGCCTTTACTCTATAAAAGATAGTCTGTGAGGCTGAGAGGGGTCACCTCTTTGTAAGAGACGGCCCCGACTGGTTGGTTTGATTCTCGATGATTGGGCGAAATAAAGCTTTGCTTGACCTTTGCTTTGTATCAGTCTCGCTCCTTTGATCACGGACCCTAACAGTCTTCACTGGAGATTAAGTTTTCTAAAGAATGCAAAATTCTAAATGACTGATGGGAATGCATTGTTGTTGAAGGTAAAAGGTAACTTTGTCCCAAATAAGATGGTTGTTTGGAAAGATGGTATTGGGTCCCCCAAAACTTGGGTACCCCAATAATGGGTCCGTGATTAAAGGAGCGAGACTGATACAAAGCAAAGGTCAAGCAAAGCTTTATTTCGTGCCAAGCATCAGGAATCAAACTGGCCGGCCAGGGCCACACCTTTTACAGAGAGGGCGACCCTTCCCTGCTTTCCAGACTAACTTTTATAGGGCAAAGGCCATGTGGTTGGGCCTGGCCACACACAGGTGGCCAATAAGATTGTAACACACACAGGAAACTCCACAGTGATGCTAGGCGACCAACTGAATTACAATTTACCCTAGTAGACATTTGAACCAGCCTACCACACCTTGGTTAGGATTGGCGCCAAAAGACTCCCAAAGGGTGGGGGCCCATACTCCTTGGTAGCTAGGAGACAATATGCACACCCACTGATTGAATACCTCCACCTGGACTGACCCACCCTTGTACTTGGACTTTGTTACCTGGGACTGGTTTCCCGGACTTGCTTTTTAAATAAGTTCCCCTGCAGGGAGCAAGGTCAATTTAAGCTTTACAGCAAAATGGCAGTTCAACCGGGGTGGGACTGCTCTGGCTGAATAGGCCCTTACAATGGCTTGGGACAAAATCTGAATGCAGAGGAAAGTTGTAGAAGGTTTGTGAAGGGAAAATTTTGGAATGGAGTTTTAGGTGTGGTCAGGGCGGACTAAGATTAAAATAAACAGATTTTAAAGTAAACTGGTATAAGATTGAAAGTCTGCTTTCTCTCCTTTCAAATTTTGTACCAATGACATCTCGAGAATTCTTTCTTGGTCATCGGCTACCACGGAACCTCACTTATATTCTAAGACTTCATCATTATGACTAAATAGAAGGGCAAAAGTAATACCTTTGGTAAGAACAGAGGCACATATAACTCTTAAGTACGGGAGCACGCAAATAGAAGATCCCACAGGGAACTTTTGTAAAATGCTCATACAGCTTATTCTGATTAAATCTTAGGGGGTTTTTTTCGGTAGGAAATGTTTGTTGAGAATGTTCTTTTCATAAGCATAATGACATTAAGCGCTTTTCTCCCACTAACAAGTTTGTTGTTGTTTAAAATTTCCATCTAGTTTCATTTTCTGGTTCAATGATCAAGAGCTCCCTAGATAGCCCCATTTCAGCACCTAATGCCCTGCAGGCTGATCTCCAGTGGAGCTTATTTAATCCAAACAACGTGAAACTTTAAGCTATACAGTCACATTTGGGAAGGGCTTGTAATTTCATGTTTTATTTAGTTTTTTTAATCTCCCTTTCATAGAAGTGATGAAGTTCTAGAATATAGATGAGTTTCGGTGGGATGAGGTCGGGGCCCGATGACCAAGAAAGAATTCTTGAGACATCTCTGGTGCGAAATGGTGGTTTATTAAAGGACAGGGACAGGATCCATGGGCAGGAAAAGCTGCTGCCCCGGGGTTGTGAGGGGTGGCCTATTATGTACCAAGGAGTTGGAGGACATAAGGAAAAGGGAGGTTTCAATAGAACTTTCATATGCTAAAGAGGACCTACAAGATACCTGATACCAGAAGTCTTGCGTTGCCAAGGTCTGTTTGCCCTCTAACAAGGTATTAACATTAAGATGGGTGGGAGATTCCTAAAGAATGTCACAGATGTCCCACCCAGGAGTGGGGTGGGGGAAGGTTGGAGGGTGTCAGCTTTTGCTCTGTCCTCAGCCAGCCATCTGTTCCCTCATTAGAAGCACTGTACCAATTAACCAAGATTCCTGTTTTGTTTTTTTTTTTAACTCAAACCAATGCATCCCTTCCAAAAACCAAACTCTGAACTACTTTTCTCCCAAGTATTTCTAGAGAATTCCAGTTGTTGCTATTCCTTTCATGGATCTTTCTAAAATTTCCACTTCAGGTCCCTGGGCAAATGCCAGAGCCCTGGGGAAGATTGAAATTAACCATTACTCCTGTTTAGATCCCTTTCCTCTTGTCATAGGATTTTTTTTTTTAAAGACTGACATTTATGAAGACTTTGCATACCCTTGGCCTACCTGTGCGCCAATACCACCAGCCTGGATGGGACACTCCACAACTTCCTTTATGAGCAGTGGAAAACTAGTGATTGCCCCCCATTAAATATCCCAGATCAAATTAGACTGTCCACCTAATCTAACCTAAGAAAGTAATTGTTTGCCTTTGGGGTTCTGTGAAGTGCCTAAGGTAACTGTGTGCCTTCCTAAATGGGTGTGATAGGTCCGTGATCAAAGGAGCAAGACTGATATAAAGGGAAGGTCAAGCAAAGCTTTATTTCATGTCAAGCATCGAGAATCAAACCGACCGGTCGGGGCCACCTCTTACAGAGAGGGTGACCCCTCCCTGCCTTACAAACTAACTTTTAAAGGGCAAAGGCCATGTGGTTGAGCCTGGCCACACACAGGTGGCCAATTGAATTACAATTTATCCTATAGTAGATATTTGAACTAGCCTATCACCTTGGTCAGAATTGGTGCCCCAAAGGCGGGGCCCACACTCCTTGGTAACTAGGGAGACAGTATGCACACCCCACTGATTGCATGTCTCCACCTGGCCTGACCCGCCCTTGTATTTGGGCTCTGTTACCTGGGACTGGTTTCCCAGACTTGCTTTTAAGTAAGTCCCCTGGGAGGTGGGGGCAGGGTCAGTTTAAGTTTTACTGCATAAACAACAAAATGGCTGTTCAACCGAGATGGAGCCGCTTTGGCTAAATAGGCCCTTACAGGTGTTCACTTTAATACCATTTTTTGTCTTAAAATATGACCTTGGATAGACTAGTTAGAGCCAGATAATTTAAATGCATTTAAACTTTGTGCCACAATTTAGATGACAATATGGATGTAGCCACCATCTCTTCCTCATTGTAAAAGGTGAATAAAAAAGACAAATCAACAAGAGTGGAGGAAAGTTGACAAAGAAGTAGAGAGTGGTAGTCTGAGTCTTATGAAAACCAACTCTTACCTTTCTTAGTGCCACAGTAAGGATCCACCATAGAGCAGGGCCAGGTACTGTTGGGGTTAATGGGGAGCAGGAAATCAGCAATACCTGGCTTGCTAAAATATAACACAGAGGGCCCTGGGGGTGATGGAAGGTTTGGGAGGAGAGCAGAGGCCTTTAGAAAGCCCTGGCCTGCTCCCCACTCTGCTGTTGGAATGTTGTGGGGAGGGGCCTTCCCCAAACTTTGTTAGTCCAAACAGCTGCCCTGTGATCTAAGAGATGGATGCATTGTCCCCTAGGCTATGTTTGGCAGAACAGGTGAACAGGAAGATTAGCATATTGTATCTTTCCTGGAAACAGCTCCTCCTAGTTTCAGTGAGAGCCCTTGTTGAGAAACAGTGGTAAGGATTTGTGATTATCCTGAGGGACCAATAAAGCAGGAGCAAAGAAGGGCAAAGGGTCTCCAAGTGTTGACCCCTTGCCTTGCCTCTCTGTGACAGCCAAGTGTTGGGTCCATGGTCAAAGGAGCAAGACTGATACAAAGTGAGGGTTAAGCAAAGCTTTATTTCGCGCCAAGCATCGAGAATCAAACTGTCTCTTGCAAAGAGGCGACCCCTCCCAGCCTCACAGACTAACTTTTATAGAGTTTAAAGGCCATGTGGTTGAGCCTGGCCACACACAGGTGGCCAATTGAATTACAATTCATCCTATAGTAGTTATTTGAACTAGCCTATCACTCGGTCAGAATTGGTGCCCAAAAGGCAGGGCCCACATTCTTGGGTGGTTAGAGAGGTATTTTCCTGATTGGATGTCTCCACCTGGCTTGGCTCATCCTTGTATTCTGGGCTCTGTTACCTCCCCCTGACCTGACATGTCCTGGTATATGGGCTCTGTTATCAGGGGCTGGTCAGTCATATTTTTTCTGGTTTTCCAGACTTGTTTCTACATAAGTTCCTCTGGGGGGGCAGGGTCAATCCAAGTTTACTGCATAAACAACAAAATGCTCACTCTGGCTAAGCAGGCTCTTACACCAAGTTTGGAGTTATCTTTCATTCATTGGTACAGGGATTGCTGTCCATTGCTGGCAAGGTATTACTTTTGTGAAATCATGTGTTCTCATGTGTTTTTTGAAGTATAATCAATATACCATCTTATGTGAGATTCAGGTGTACAATATAATGGCTCATCAATTCTGGACATTACTCAATGCTCACGAGGAGAGGTGCACTCTTCATCTCTTTTATCTATTTCAGCAACCCTCCTTCCCTCTGGGAACCACCAGTCTTTTCTGTTTAAGAGTCTTTTTTATCTATTTGTTTGCTTCTTAAATTCTGCATATGAATAAAATCATATATTTGTCTTTTTCTGACTCATTTCACCTAGGCTTATTCCCTCTGGGTCCATCTGTGTTTTTGCAAATGGAAGATCTCATTCTTTTTTGTAGCTAACGAGTATTACATTGTACATATAGGAGTATTACATTGTACATATGGGTCCCATCTACTTGATTCATTCATCGAGCAGTGGACACTTGGGTTGCTGATCAACAAAACAAACAGGCACTCCTCAATGGGAAAAGATATTTGCAAATGATCTATCCTGTTCCTGCCCAAAGCAGCCCCTGTTCCCCCAGTTTAAACCCACCTCCCAGCAGTCAGCATGGCCCTGGGCACCTGACTGCCTGCAGTCCCCAGTGAAAGCTTTGTGACCCCATTGTCCAGGGCCCAGAGTTTCGAGCATGAGCTCATCTGGATTCACAAGCATGAAATAAATTCGAGTACTCCTACTTCTCAGAAGTGTCCTTTGATCTCTTACTGGTCTGATTGTCATTTTTCTGTAACAAATATCCAAAATGTATAAAGAACTGATACAACTCAATACCAAATAAAAAAAATTCAATTACAAATGGACAGAGGAGCCAAATAGACGTTTTTCCAAAGGCAGCATACATATAGCCAACAGAGACATGAAAGATGCTTAACATCACTCATCATCAGGGAATGGAAATAAAACACAGAGAACTGCCACCTCACACCAGTCAGAATGGATAAAATTAAAAACACAAGACACAGCAAGTGTTGGCAAAGATCTGGAGGAAAAGAAGTCATGTGTACCATGTGGGATTGCAAACTGGGGCAGCTACTAGGAAAAACAGTACAGAGGTTCCTCAAAAAAATTAAAAATTGAAATACCATAGGATCCAGGTCTTCCACTAGTTAGTATTTACCCAAAGAAAACAAAACACTTATTTGAAAAGATACAAGTTCTCATGAATTTTTGACTAATAAGTTATTCTCTAAGAAGGATTCGGGTGTATTAGGATTCATCAAGCTAGCAATCTACAGAGTTGTCAATGAATGAGGAGATTCATTGATTCCACAGAACTTTGTGGATATGGAGTTCCCATATATCTGATGAATAAGACAGTTACTACATGTTGCATATGTACACACATGCATCTGCTTATGATTTAGGATGCAGACAATTTTCAGTGACATGGTTTTCTTCTATTAACACTTTTATTAATAAATACCAATTGTAATAAAAGGGTTTTTATTTCTAAAATTTATTTTACAATCTGTAAAAAAGTAATGTACCTAATAAACACAGATACTATCTACAAAATCAGCTTGTAACTCTCTTAGATCACTTTGACTTTTTTTCTTGCCAGTCATCATCATGTCTAAAAATAATACATTTGTACTTCTAATTCTTGATCTTTCAACTGGAATGTCTTTTCTTTCATTTCTTAGGTTGGATCCACTGTTTGCTTATTACTTCTTGGCTTACCTTTTGAATTTGCCAGAGCACAACTTGAAGCAACCTTCCTAAGAAAGGAGTGTAAAAGAGGTAAATTTTCTGAGTTTTTCTGTTTGAAAATGTTTTTATTCTATACCTGAATGGTTAAAAGTTTGGTGGTTATGTTGGGTCCCCAATGTTGGGTCCCCCAATAATGGACCCGTGATTAAAGGAGACTGATACAAAGCCAAGGTCAAGCAAAGCTTTATTTCAAGCCAAGCATCAAGAATCAAACCAACCATCAAACAGACCGGTCGGGGCCGCTCATTACAGAGAGGGCAACCTCTCTCTCCCTCACAGACTAACTTTTATAGAGCAAAGGCCATGTGGTTGGGCCTGGCCATGCACAGGTGGCCAGTGAAATTGTAACACACAGAGAAAGCTGCACAGTCATGCTAGGTGACCAATTGAATTACAATTTACCCTAGTAGACATTTGAACCAGCCTATCACCTTGGTCAGAATTGGCACCCAAAAGGTGCCCAAAGGGCAGGGCCCATACTCCTTGGTAACTAGAGAGACAGTATGCCCCCCCCCCCCCCGCCTCCCCCCCAACTGATCGGATGTCTCCACCTGGCCTGACCCACCCTTGTATTTGAGCTTTGTTACCTGGGACTAGTTTCCGGGACTTGTTTTTAAGTAAGTTCCCCGGGGTCAGGGTGGGGGTGGGGCAGGGTCAATTTAAGTTTTACTGCATAAACAACAAAATGGCAGCTCAACTGGGGTGGGGCCGCTCTGGCTAAATAGGCCCTTACAGGTGATGAAAGTACATGTGGAATCTTTTTTTATTGGTTTCTAGGTAATTGACAGTACTTTTGAATATTATTTATATTATATTGAAATATCTTTTTTTATCTCCACTTTTACATTCTTTGCATTATTTCGATCCTTCTGAAATTTCATGATGATGTGTCTCTGTATGAATCTTTCTAGAAAGTATTAGATTCTCCATTTAGCCTTTTTCTTTTTGTTGTCATTCTCTCTTATATATCTATATTCTGAAATACTTAGTTAACTCTATATTTGATTTGAATTTTTAAAAATAATTTTTTCAGTCATGTTCAAAAATATGATCCAGTGCATTCAAGAAAAGAAATCTATGTAGGTCTCTGAATTGTTGAATTTTAGAGACAAAACCTTTTTTTTTTTCCAGGGGACATGGAACCTTACCCATGACCAAAATTAAAAAGTAGTAATTGTAGTCTTTGCCCTTCCTCCCTACCTCCCCTTCTGCTCCTCTTCCTCCTCATCCTACTGTTGGTGATGATGTAATGCTGTTGGTACATAAATTAATACAATCTTCCTGGAAGACACTTGCTTAGTAGAGACTGAAGCTTTAACAGTATGACTTGACCTAACTGCTCATACATACAGAGTCTACTTCTAAAAATGTATAACTAAGAAGGATACCATAAAAATGTATTCAAGAATAGGATAACTCATGGCCAAGATTGAGAAAATATATCAGTTAAGTTACACTTAGGTGCAAATAATCAGTGAAAAGTTCCTGAATTAATAGATTGACTTATTTCAAATTAAATATATTAAAATGGGTAGATTTGGAATCAGTTAATTCAGTGGCTTATACATATCATTAAAGAAGTTGGCTTCATTTCTTATATTGGCCTATGGTACCTGTCTACAATTAAACTGGCAAGAATTATGCTATTATAGTAATTGATTAGACTAAACAAGATTGAGACTAATTTCTGAAAAAGGTGTTGAGATTATGTTAGTAATTAGCATGGTGGTCAAGCTTGCTACTGGAATTAATTAAAGTTTTGGAATTTTGTATGACCATACAGGAATGGATCTCATTAAGGTCTAAAGCTAGTACCCACTGACCTTTGTTTTGGGGTGACTAATTTAACTATATTGAATCTCAAAGAGAGTTCAAAATAGTTGGTTTGTGCTTAGAACCTAGTGCAATAGACAGAAAGATATTCAAGTCTCCAGAGTAGCTAAGATAGAGTCAGGCAGGCATTCTTGGGGTTGGGTGGCATAACACAGGAGTACAAAACAGGAAAGGCAAGCCTCTAAAATCTGTCCACATTCTCATCATGCATTTGTGGAATGAATCTTTATACCTCACAAACCACTTACCCCTCACATAACTGAAGTGACCTATTTTGGGAGTCTAGATGTTAACCCCTGGACAAATTCCTCTTTTGTTCAGTCATCCCCATAAGCTTACATAACTTTTGTCACATTGAAAAAGTCCCATCCTGTGTCATTCAGTGTTTTTCTGTCATTGATATAATTATCCATGCTCATAATAATCATGCAGGTGGTATTACTGTCTATAAAAAGTCTTGCAATTTTGAGAGAATTGGAAAATGCTTAGGACAAAAACTTAAGGATAGAAACTTCTATCTTATTAGGACATTGTGCTTATAAAATAGTGTTATTTTCAAATTAATTGGGACTGGATGAAAAAGAGTAAGATACCATCTGACTTAGAACTTCAGATGAGCAGGAATCTGTGTGTACCAGAGACATAAATACTTATGTCTGTAGAATTCACTGGGAGTTTCTAAAATTTATGTGATTTTGAGAAACTCTTTGGAAAATTCTGCAGGATAGAAGAAAAACTTCATAGAGATAATATCAACATTTAAATAAAATAATTTGAACTTTGCTTTTTGGTGTAGGGATTTGATGATGATGGTGATAATACATCAATGACATGTATCTGCTTAACCTCATTCATGGCATAAGTGATGCTTTTGCTGCTGAAAGGAGAAATTCATCAGAGCTTTAAGTGTTCACCTTTTTAAATGCAAAGGACAGTAGTGTTGAAATAGCAAACTGAATTGAACAATACATCACTAAATAAGCTTTTTAATTCAAGATAAATAGATAAAGCTCAAGCAATATCAGGGATTGATCATGAGGAACTTCCAATGGTCTGATTTTAGCACATCACAGAGTAAACTCAGAATTTCTGTGAGAGGAAGCCACCTGTAGAATTTGAAATAGTGTAAATTTTCAGCAAAGGAAGAGACATAAGCTAGATCCACCTGTCAATGTCTAATATTATAATGTTATTTTTCCTTATTTTCTTGCATTTTTCTCCAAATCCAGTAATTTGAACAGATTCACAAGATACTTAAATAGCAGGAACACAGGATATACTCACACTCAACTGTCAGGTACAGGTCAAATAATTGAGGTCCTTTCTCCTTTTAGAAAAATTCATCTGTAAGATGTCCAAATGTCCTGTCTCTTTAAAGATAGGTTATAGAGGTGAATGGCTAAGTGCATAACTATGAGATGTCATGACCTGGGTTTGAATCATAGTCAAAATGTTTACTAATCATGTAACTCTGGTCAAGTCTTTTAAAATGCCTAACCCTTAGCTTTTTTTTTTTTTTATCCACCTGGATTCATTGGGTCATTATGAGGAATAAATTAAATAATGTATATTGGAAGTCACATAACGTTTTCTGAAAATCTTAGCAAATGTATCTAGTGTGGATCACTATCCATGCAAAACTTCATGAAAACTTTTGATAAACCATGACCAAAATGTCATTATATGTCAAATATTTTTTCAAAAAATGGTAAAAAGGAAGCTCTGTCTCAAATTAGAAGAAGAAGAATCTCAGAGTAAAGAAATCAAGTTGACATTGGTGATCCTTGCCTGGCCCTGAGGACTTGGTTTCTGTGTGGACTGTGGTGAATAGTGACGTGGCCTCACTTGAAGGAAAGCTTGAAGCTATAAAGAAGACCACTTACAAAGCCAGGACATTTGAAGTGACAGATAATCTCAACGAATGAAGGAGACAAGCTACAGAATAGAATTCTTCTTTCCTTTATACTATGGATGGGAAAAATAAAAGATCTTTGAAAACTTCCCAGTCCTGGACCACACATGAAGAGATCAGAATTCCATAAGACAACACAATTTTAAAATATTACATAAGAGAGTGAAATCATTATCTAGAAATGAAAATACAGTGATTTTTAATATAATAAATAGCCTAAAAATTGTTAAATGAAGAAAATTAAAGAACTGTTAGACATGGGAATACACACCATAAGAACAGAAAGATAAACATGAAAAATAGGAAGAAATGAGAGGGTTCTAGCACATTTATAGTGGTAGTTTCCGAAGAATACACAAAATATGAAACAGATTACAGCAGTAGAGAATGGACTAGACATTTATGGGTTTGACAAACTAAAATTAAGACCTGAATGCATAATTGAAGAATCACAAATGAAGCAGATAAAACACCCAGAAATATAATAGTTAAAACCAAAAGGAATGACACTTAGGTGCAAAAGGGCAATAAATAAAAGGTCAAGAGTCCATGTAAATACATCTCTGATTTTCAGACAGAAAAAAAAAAATGTAATTTTCTATATTTCTTAGGGAAAACATCAAACATGAGAACAAAATGACCTTTTTCAGGAATAAGACACAATATTACTTATAATTTGACATAAACAAAATGAAAATGTCTTTAATAAGAAATGAGTTATCAGTGAGACGCAAGACAGTCCAGAAATTCAGCTTCTGGCCAGGTTGGAACCAGATCTATGCTTCAAGTGAAACTATTTAAAAAACGAACAAGATTATGAAAAGTGGTTTTCAAGACACTGGGCATCACAAAATGAAGAAAAAGGATCCCTTAGAAATGGGGTGGGAAGGAACAGGAGCCCTAGAAAGACCCATGCTTAGTGCATTAAGACTTTTCAGTCTGGGGCATTACAAAAGGACAGACCCACGTGTAGTTCTATAGGTCTCTGGGTTAGCAGTAGCTGCGAATCTGGAAGGTCCAAGCAGCAGGGGTTCACAGTAGGGAATCCTGTGAGGAAAGAGTTTAGAGAGAGAATTTCAGAGATCAGTAGAAGGTTCCCTTGAATATTCAGCTGAGTACTTACCAAAGCATGTATGTGAGGAAACTCATCAAGGCCAGGAAAAAAGCACCTGGAAGAATTAGAAGGAACAGTGATTGATGTTTACTCAGAGCGAGGAATAGGGCCTGCACCCCTGAGTGATACTGGAAAACTTGGTGATTCCTAGAACATGACACAAAGTGTTTCTTTGAGTTTATGTACTAAAGGTGTAACAATTCATTTAATGTTCTCTTTCTTCATATCCAGTATCTATCAGTTAGGGGTCATTTTTGATTAGGTGAGATTTGCCCTCACCCAAGGTTGTATTTTCCTGTACTCTTTCAACTTTTTTTTGGCTTTCTCAACTCAGTCCATGAAGCTAACATAACCTTTATATAAGAGGTACTCATAAATTTAGCATAAAAATTATTTTATAGCCCACTTGTGGTACATTATAGGTTGATTGATCTGCTCATGAGCCCTTCTTAACCTTCGAGAAACTGTTAGGGTATGTTAAATATATTAATGTTTTTTGCTCTGAATTATGATAAGCAGGATAAGCTAATCAGCTGTCAAAGAAATGACCTCAGAAGCCCTCTAGTGAATTTGCTGTCTTAACTCTTCAGTTACATTGCCCATAGCAGTCTGTCAGAATGCTTCAGAATTTGTTGATTTCTCCAGGGCCTAAGGATCTTGACTGAATGTGCCTATATCTGTGCGGAAGGCGTATTCTTGGATGCTTCCGTATGTTAAGACATTTATAGAAAAATAGACCTTCTGCAGTTTTTACCTGTACAAAATAAACACTAGAGTTTGAGAAAGCGTTCTTACTTTTCCTATTACAGAGTTCTTTAAGCATGAATTATTCTCAATGTTAAACAATAAAATTAAAAAAAAACAAAACACGATTCCAGAGAAGATACTGTTCTTAATATAGAAAAAAACCCGCACGATTAGCATATGTGTTTGAAGACCTAAGTCCTTTCTCCAATCTAACAAATTCACAGAAAGAAAAAGTCTGCGTGGGCTATACCAGTAACTTTCTCATGTATTCATGCACTAAAGACAACTACACTGTCAGTGGGGCACTGAATTTACCAGAATAGCCTTGCTGTTAACAAACCAGACTGCCTTAGTACTGAGAAATAACTGCTCCAATTTCTCCCTCTCTGTTCACCTTCAGTTGCACAGATGGAAAGTCCTTCCATTTGATTTTCTCCTGAGTTCCCTTATCTCAGGAGAGCCAGACACACTGAAAGACTTTGGAAAAGCTGTGGGAGCAACAGGGAGTAGGGCAGCCGTGGTGTCCCCTGGGGTGTGCTGAACAGAGCCCAGAGGAATAGAATGGTTTTCCTGCCTGTCTTTACTCTTAGCAGTCTCAGGACTTGTCCCCATATCTCAAAGGCAACATTGCACCAAATCACAGGTTTTCAAACCCACAAGGATTCTTTGAGATTTCTTGGAAACTCCTCTAATGATGTGCTTTTAACAGGGACAAGGGGAAATTTACCAATTTTCAAATAGGTAGGACAGGATGTAGGTGGGCAGGTGGGACATCTATTTTAATAGGGCAGCTTTGCTTTTAGCTTTTTTTATATTTGGACTTTATTATGATTTGAATTAAAAAAAAAAAAGGTTTTGGGCGCCTGGGTGGCTCAGTGGGTTAAAGCCTCTGCCTTTGGCTCAGGTCATGATCTCAGGGTCTTGGGATCAAGCCCCACATCGGGCTCTCTGCTCGGTGGAGAGCCTGCTTCCTCCTCTCTCTCTGCCTGCCTCTCTGCCTGCTTGTGATCTCTGTCTGTCAAATAAATAAATAAAATCTTTAAAAAAAAAAAAAAGAAAACCTTTTGAGAACTACTAATCCAAGTGATCGCCAAAGTCCTCTCTATCCCTGTCATGCTGATGAAGTTTTAGAATATGAGTGAGGTTAGGTGGGGGAAGGCCAGAGTGGATGACCAAGAAAGAATTCTTGAGACATCTTTGGTGCAAAATGGTGGTTTATTAAACATGGGGCAGGACCCATGGGCAGAAAGAGCTGCTGCCCCGGCATTGTGAGGAGTGGTGATTATAGACTATGGGTTTGGGGGAGGTTAGGAGAAGGGAGGGCTTGAAAGAACTTTCATGTTTTAAAGAAGACACACAGGATACCAAAGGCTTTGCTATTTTTCAAGTTAAGGTGGTTTTTCCTTTTAGGAAGGCATTAACAGTAAGATAGTTGAGAGATTCCTGGAGGAATGTCACAGTCCTGCCATCATGTGTCCTTATCAATGAGATTTAGGTATAGAAGACAATTCACTTTATGTACATTTCCCTCTGCCTCAGGCTCCCTCAAGTACAGGGAATGGAAGATGATGTTAGGGCTTTAGGAACTGAGTTAGGAGTCTTTGAAGTTAGGATATTTGGGAAGTGAGGCTGTTGGTAAGAAAGCCTCTTCCTTGTAAATCACAAGGACATTTGTAATGTGAGGGAGACTCAGGTCTTGCAGGATTGGGATCTCTACAAGTGAACTATTTGTTTTTCCTTTAGGGCAGCCAGGAGTGCCTGAGGAATGTCATACAAGTCATGAAGGGCGGGCTGGGAGTGGTTGCTGTAGGGTGCCAGCTTCTTCATTGTCCTCAGCTAGCCTTCTGTTCCCTCATCACTGCTATAAGGCTTTATTCCATTAACACCCAAGTAAACAGCCATCTTCCTGACCTGTCATCTTAAACTATTTGACATTCATTTTAACACCAATGTCAGATCTCTAAACAAAGTAAAAATATTCTGCTAGCCTTGAAAAATTTCTTTAATTCACAATATGCTATTTTTAGACAAATTCAAGAACCTCTGTTTCTTACAAGTATTATGTCAATATAGTTTCTCTATCAAAGATGTGGAATATTACAGATTGTCCTTATCAAACCTTGATGTAACATTGGAATGACTCAAGCTCTAGCAATATAATTTACTGTCATCTATTCTTTACTCAAGGAAACTGTAAGGTTTCGCAGGCGAGGTAAACACAACACCAGGTGAGGTAGGCACAAGGCAAGATTTATTAAAGGCACTCTCTGGCGAAGTTTCAGGGCTCAGGAGAAGGGGAGCCAGGAAAGTTGCACGGGAGGAGGTGGGCACCCTTGGGCGAGGTTCCTCGGAAAAGGGGAGTGGGGGAAGTCACACTGGGAGGGAGTTGGCGGGGGTCTTTTATCGGGCCAAGGTAGGGAATGGGCTCACATACATATATGGTAGGGTATTTGGTGATCGGAGGGTATGGGGTGGGGGGTCCTGATACTTCTGTTTCCTGCATAGGTATCAGGTTACCTATGGAGACGTGACCTGGGCATACATCCTTTTGGCGGGAGAGTCAAGGGTTAAGGAAAGGAGGGGGGAGGAGGCTGGAAGATGGCAGCCCGGGGGTCATTTCTGTTGTTTCTCCTGCATTCCTGGAGCCAGCTGACCCAACAGAAACAAAATACAGATAGACTTTATTTTGGTTTTGTCCTGTTTCTCTCCTTCCTGGTCTTTAGTGAAGCATATTCATCCAAATATCAATTTATTGATAATTCATTTGGAACAATATTGCCTGTTTCTGCCAGAGTATTATCTTTGCTGCAGTGGACCTCAGTGAGGTAGCCAAACACCTGGCCATAGATGTCTTCCACTCAAGGCCACTCCTGATAGTTCCATTTTATACTGAGTAAAAAGATACTCTTCTCCTTGAATAACTAGTGTGGGACTGAGAGAAGACTGGTATTTAGTAAGACTTACTCAAGGGTTGAGAGGTGAAAAGAACCTGTGTTCCTGGCCTTACAGCCTGTCTTACCTAATTGAGTAACTGATAAGACACAGACCAAATCTGACTCATTCAGGTTTACAAAACTGCAGGAGGGAGATTAATGAGTCCATACCAAATTATAATTAGCACAGTTTTATGCAGATACATTTGAAAACCTAGGTAAAATATATAACAAATTCTTTTAAAGTCTTTTTTCTAAGTAAGTTAATATATATAATTTTCTTAAAATAATTCTTCTCAAAATCTATCCCCATAGAGACAGAAAATTCAAAGAGACCAATTCCATAGAAAAACTAGGAAAATAATGGTTAAAGAAAACCCCACCAGGGATTTTCACAGGGGAAAGACACCAGGGAGATGCACAGAGGAACTAAACAAATTCTTGAAAAAAACAAATAACCCTAAACTGCATGAAGTATTGTAGAATATATGAAAAAGAACTTTCTAAAAATTTCTTTGGCATGAATACAACATAGATAACAAAACCTGACAAAAATTACAGGTGATTTAAAAAATATTATCGTTGACTTATGTTATATTAGAAATGGATTTAGCAGATGTAAAATATTGGGGGTAGTTATGTGTAAGAAAAAAACGGATCTATTTTGTATACTTTCTGAGAGTAAGAATTCGAGATTCTGAACAAAGGATCTGGGAGGAGGTAAGGAAACCAGCAGAACTTTTGACAATATCACAGGGTTTTAGAAACAAAAAAGTCTGGGGTCCTGGGTGGCTCAGTGGGTTAAGCCTCTGCCTTTGGCTCAGGTCATGATCCCAGGGTCCTGGGATCAAGTCCCGCATTGGGCTCTCTGCTCAGCGGAGAGCCTGCTTCCCCCTCTCTCTCTGCCTGCCTCTCTGCCTACTTGTGATTTCTCTCTCTGTGTGTCAAATAAATAAATAAAATCCTAAAAAAAAAAAAAAAGAAAAAAAAGAAACAAGTCTGGAGCTGTCAAGGCAGCCAAATTTGGCAAAACCATGATGCAGGGTAAAGTGAGGTATAGGAGTTTGTACCTGAAATACCTCATGGATGACAGGGCAGACTCTGGGACACCAGCCCCACTGAAAAAACACAGAGTTCAGGTCTGGACCTGAAGGAGATTTTTCAAGGGCTGTACCCTTGAACAGAGAACAGAGTCAGACTGAGCCTCCCCAAAATTGCAATCCACATTTGAATTAGTCAATCCTATCTGCCCAACAAAGAATAAAATATTCTCTGTAGGTAAAGATCATCCTACAAAGTTCAAAAATGTATCATACAAAGTGTCCTATATTCAGGGTAGCATTAAGGTAAATCAAAGAAAATCTAAGACTATACTGACAGAGCAGAAAACACACTATGGTGAAGATATGGCTCCAGCTCATTTTGATCTGTAGATTCCATTGAATTGCATTCAAAATTCCAGAAGTTTATATTTAATGGAAACGAACAATTTTACTCTAACATTTATTTTTTTAAATTAGGAAAAGAAGCAAAAGAGCAAAGAAAAACTGTTAGAGGAATTCATGTCCTGGAGACTTATCCTACCACGTACTAATACTTCCTGAATGTGTTGGGTCCATGGTCAAAGGAGCGAGACTGATACAAAGTGAAGGTCAAGCAAAGCTTTATTTTGCATCAAGCATCGACAATCAAACTGACTGGCCAGGGCCGTCTCTTGCAAAGAGGCGACCTCTCTCTGCCCTACAGACTAGCTTTTAAGGGCAAAGGCCATGTGGTTGGGTCTGGCCATGCACAGGTGACCCATGAGATTGTAACATGGAGAAAGCTGCACAGTCCTGCTAGGTCACACATAAGTGACCAATTGAATTACAATTTATGCTATAGTAGATATTTGAACTAGCCTATCACCTTGGTCAGAATTGGTGCCCAAAGGGCACCCAAAGGGAGGGGCCCATACTCCTTGGTAGCAAGGGAGACAGTATGAGCCCCCACCGATTGGATACCTCCACCTGGCCTGACCCACCCTTGTATTTGGGCTTTGTTACCTGGGACTGTTTCTGGGACTTGCTTTTAAGTAAGTTCCCCTTGGGGGGAAGGGTCAATTTAAGTTTTACTGCATAAACAACAAAATGGCTGTTCAACTGGGGTGGGCCGCTCTGGCTGAATAGGCCCTTACAAATGAAGTAAATGTAACTATTGCAAGGACAGGAAAATACCACAATGAAAGAACTATCTGGAAACGCACCCATTCATAATAGCAATTTCCCTTATATTTAGAGTTTTAACATGAGAATATATATATTTTTAAAGATTTTATTTATTTATTTGACAGAGAGAGTTCACAAGTAGGCAGAGAGGCAAGCAGAGAGAGAGAAGAGGAAGAAGTCTCCCTACCGAGGAGAGAGCCCGATGGGGGACTCGATCCCAGGACCCTGAGACCATGACCCAAGCGGAAGGCAGAGGCCCAAACCACTGAGCCATCCAGGCGCCCCATGAGTAATGTTTTTAAATGACAAATGACACTGCTCTTCATTTGGGGAAGAATTATTTTTTCAATAAATGCTAGTCGCTCAGGCGGATATTTGTATGAAAAAGGTAAACTTTATTATTATTTTTTAAAGATTTTATTTATTTGACAGAGATCACAAGTAGGCAGAGAGGCATGCAGAGAGAGAGGAGGAAGCAGGCTCCCTGCTGAGCAGAGAGCCTGATGTGGGGCTTGATCGCAGGACCCCAAGATCATGACCTGAGCCGAAGGCAGAGGCCTTAACCCACTGAGCCACCCAGGTGCCCTAAAAAAGGTAAACTTTAACTCAAATGAAAATAATTCTGAATGTTACTATAAGGACAAGAATTCTTTTTTTTTTTTAAGATTTTATTTATTTATTTGACAGATCACAAGTAGGCAGAGCAGCAGGCAGAGAGAGAGGAGGAAGCAGGCTCCCCACCGAGCAGAGAGCCCAATGCGGAGCTCAATCCCAGGACCCCGGGATCACGACCTGAGCCGAAGGCAAAGGCCTCAACCCAGTGAGCCATCCAGGTGCCCCAAGGACAAGAATTCTTAAGGACTAATACATCAGAATATTTTCATATCCCTAAGATATGCAAATATTAATTTGGCAAGATAAATAAATGCATTAATAAATGCTTAGCCTTAAAAGAAATACTGAAAACTTAGATTTAGACAAGGTTGAGATGAAGCAGCTCTGCTTAGTGAAAGATCCCCTCCTCAATGTGAAGAGCCAAGACACAGAGGAGAAGAAATAATGGGCAGTGAATTATATTTGACAGAGACTAGTAACCACAATGTAAAATAAACTAAAAAGTAGTTAAAAATTGAGACACGGGGGCGCCTGGGTGGCTCAGTGGGTTAAGCCTCTGCCTTCAGCTCAGGTCATGGTCTCAGGGTCCTGGGATCGAGCCCCGCATCGGGCTCTCTGCTCAGCAGCGTGCCTGCTTCCCTTCCTCTCTCTCTCTGCCTGCCTCTCTGCCTACTTGTGATCTCTGTCTGTCAAATAAATAAAATCTTTTAAAAAAAAATTGAGACACGGATAGCAAATGTACAAAACATTTGAACAAGATCTTGGTAGCGAGTTTATATATAAAACCAAAAAATACATTAATGAATCATTAGGTATATACTAATTAAAACTTTGATAGGATACCACGACCCACGATCAAAATGCCTAATTTTAAAACTGTACAAACATGCCAAGCATTCACAAGGATACAGAGCAACCGAATTGCCCATATATAGTGCTGGTAGAAATGTACATCGGTGCATCCATTTTAGGAAACTGGATTTGCTAGATCTACTAGATCAATATCTACCAGAGCTGAGCAAATACAAACCCTATGGTCAGTAATTCCACTCTTTGTCGTGGACTCAACTCAGTGTTTACATTCACTCTGTAAAATCAATATAAACTGCTTATTGTTGCACTATTACTATAGAAAAATTGGAAATAAGCCAAGTGTTCATTAATAATAAAATCTATTTTTTATATTTATAAAAAGAATACTGTAGTGAGTATATTAATGAAGGAACATTGCTATATTCTGTTTTTTTATCAATATAAAAAATATTGTCATAAGTATATTAATGAAGGAACATTGTTACATGCAACAGAATGGATAAATTTCACAGGCATAATGTTGAAGAAACAAAAGAGAGTGGATATATTTAAAGCTAAAGACCAGGCAAAACTAGAAGTACCAATTGAGGTAAATTTGGGGAAATGAAACTTTCTTGTACACTCCAGTGTTCTGTTTCTGCAGCTGCAGTCTTGTAATGGAAGTGCTCACTTTGTAAACAATGATTATTTTACTTGTGACCTGTTCAACTTTCTGTATTCTTCTGCAATTTAAAAATGGTGTCTGATTCTCAACCTTCATTAATAAAAAGTTAAATTTGTTAATGAAAAATCATATATGTTTAGAACTATAACAAATCAGTAATTCTAAGTATCTCACAACCAAAATTATTACAGGAAATATGGGAAATCCTGCATTGTCTTTCCTCCCCGGAGACCAAAAAAAAAAAAAAAAGAATGATCCATACAAATCCCTTTCATTAGGTTTGAGACAGACAGACTTTGGGCAGCTACCTTCCACAAGCTCAGTGATGGTACTTGCTTTCAGGAAAGGCATTTGAAGGATATCTTTTGAGTGCTAAATTAGCATATAAAATCACATGTATATTTTGTCAAATATAAGGGTACAAGGTAAAAGAATGTATCTATCTTAATTACCTACTAAAGTTCACCTTTAAGGAGTTAAATTAGGTTTATTATTGTGGAAGCGCCCATCATTTAAATGTTGGAATTGTAACACACAGGTGCTGTTTTCTGTACTGGTATTTTTTTTTTAAAGATTTTATTTATTCATTTGAGAGAGAGAGTGCACGAGAGAGAGAATGAGAGGGGAGAAGTTCAGAGGGAGAGGCAGGTTCCCGATGCAGGACTCGAATCCAGGACTCCGGGACCATGACCTGAGCCAGAGGCAATCACCCAACCAACTGAGCACCCAGGCACCCTGTACTAGTATTTTTAAGAAGATACATAAACTTGTGCTTTTAGTTTTTGTTTCATTTTTTCCCCTTTATTTAAAAAATACTTGCTTTAGAGAGAGAGCTTGTGCCGGGAGCAAGGGCAAAGGGAGAGGAAGAGAGAACCTCAAGCAGACTCTTTGCAGAGCTTGGAGCCCCTGCACAGGGCTTGATTTCAGGATCCTGAGATCATGTCCTGAGCTGAAACCAAAAGTCTGATGCTTTACCAACTGTGCCACCCAAATACCCCTGGTGTGGTTTTTTTTTGTTTGTTTGTTTTGTTTTTTGTTTCTTAACTGATGAAAGCCTTCAGTTTTAGTATTACCTGTTTTCTAGTATTACAAATACTAACAAAAATCTGCTGGTGCTTTTTGTGGAGGCCAAGAAAAACAAGGCTGTACCCACCTCGAGTCTAGCCCTGACATAAGTACAGCCATCTTGACAAAGCAAAAGCTGGCACCTTGCACCCCCTCTCCACCCACTCCCCTCCCCTCGGTAGTATGTGTGACATCCTCAGCCACCCCTGGCTGCCCTAAAAGAAAAACAAATAGTTAACTTGCAGAAATCACAATCCTGCAAGACAGGAGTCTCCCTTGGTTTACAAATGTCCTAGAGATTTACAAGTAACTCAGTTCCCCAAGCCCTAATGTCACCCTCCCCACCATAAAACTAAAGGAGGCTGAGGCGGAAGGAAATGAAAATAAGTTAAATTTCTTCTAAACCTGAATCTCACTAACAAGGACAATTGATAGGAGAAATGTGAAACTTTATCTCTAAACCTCCAAGATAGTGTCCACAATCATTCCCAAGCATATGACCCACTGATAATACATCTAAAGGGTCTCATGAGAAGGTTTTATTACTGGTAATGAATAACCTTTTCTCCAGATAATAGCTAGCCCCTCAAGGTCCTGGAGACCTTGCTTCCAAAATTCCTTAGAGACTTACATCATCCATAACCTCCTTTGTCCTCACCCATCGCTGAGTCCACCCCTACTCTGCCTTTAAAAACTCTGACTGTAATCTGGTTCGGGGTCCAAGTCCCTACTCTGCTGTGTCGGGTATACTTGGGCCCAAGCTTAAGCTTATCAAATAAACCCTCCTGTGATTACATTGGTGTTGGCTCCTTGGTGGTCTCTCAGACGCGAAAACTCGGGCATAACACTTTTTGTGTGATCTTTAGCAATGTCTTTAATCTTTGGAAATTTAACATGTGTTTACCTCTATTCATTCTATGCCTATAGAGAGAGACTCAGAGGTAGATGGCCCAGTTTCACAATATTTTATTGACACAAATTACATTTTAACAGTCATATATCAAAATAAGGCTATGCTGAAACTCAGGCCTTCAAGAGAAATAGATTTGTATAGGAAAAACATAGTATAGTTAATGTATTCATATCAATGTGGCTCTTTATTTTGATTAACAGTTGGCTTATGTAGTTGGCTGCTCCCATATTGGGAGCATAAATATTTACATTTGTTGATCTTCTTGGTGGAGAGACCCTTTAAGCATGATGCAGTGTACTTCTGTATCTCTTACTACCGTCTTTAGCTTAAAATCTAATTTATCCGATATGGGAATCACTACCCCATCTTTCTTTTGAAAAAAAACTACAATGCAAAAACTACCAACAGAAAACAAAAACA
The DNA here is from genome assembly GCF_002288905.1 of Enhydra lutris kenyoni. Lineage (NCBI taxonomy): Eukaryota > Metazoa > Chordata > Mammalia > Carnivora > Mustelidae > Enhydra > Enhydra lutris. The sequence goes on along the minus strand of NW_019154128.1, from coordinate 9,951,709 downwards.
GAAAAGAAATAAAATAAAATGGAGAAATAACAAAGACAGCTTACATCTCAAAATTCAAGCTCAGAAAAGAATTTTTTTTTAAAGATTTTATTTATTTATTTGACACAGAGAGAGAGAGAGAGAGAGAGAGATCACAAGTAGGCAGAGAGGCAGGCAGAAAGAGGGGGAAGCAGGCTCACCGCCAAGCAGAGAGCCTGATGCGGGGCTCGATCCCAAGACCCTGAAATCATGACCTGAGCCGAAGGCAGAGGCTTTAACCCACTGAGCCACCCAGGCACCCCTCAAAATTCAAGCTCAGAAAAGAATTTTTTTTCCTTAGAAAACTTCTCTAACTCAGGGGACCAGGAAATGGCCCATTATTAAAATATGTGGCTTGGCTAATTATACTTTCAATGAAAGAAAAATGACATAGGCAAATGGATGTCTTGAATTTATAACCAAGCACTTCATGTCTTACTACATCCCTGGGAACACTGACCATGGATTCCTAGAACACCAAAAAATAATTAACATCTCCATAAAAGACATTCCCTATTTCTTCACACCACTTATATCGGAGGCTGGGACACAGATTCGACACCCAGGCTGTGTGATCTTGACGGGTTACTTAATTTCTCTGAACCTGATTTTACCCAGTTATGGGAGTAAGGCATGTTAACAAATAAGATGTGCTACCTCCTTGAGAATATGCAGATTAGGACCAATGGATTAATAGTCATAACAGGTAACATTTAACATACTGCTCCCATGTGCCCCAGACTCTTTGGAGTGCTCTACACGTGTTCACTGACTTAATCCTTGCAACAACCATATGAACAGGTCCAGTTTTCAGATAAGAAAACTGAGTTCTAGAAAGAAAAAATAACTTGCCTGAGCTCATTAGCAGAGTCGACTTTCAAGCCTGTGTTCATCAGGCTTCAGAATTGCAGAAATTAATATAGACATCACAAAGATCTATGCAACCGCCCATTATTTTTTAATTGCATAAGGGCACAGCAATTGTGATTTTGACCAAAATGATATCAACCACAAAGACCGCCTTTCTGCATCACTAGAAGAAATTAGACACAGGAGAGGATTGCAGAATGATGCTGCAACTGTATTCTGATACTCTTGTGGCATTAAGCAGGTGACGGGGAAAAGATCTGTATTCTAGGTCATCTGATGCCTTGAGCAATTTTGCAAATGGTAAATTTGACAAAACCCAAACTCAAATTTTTATCCATTTGTCGTGTAAATTATATGCATTTCTAGGAACTAAAATCTCCACTGGTCTAATTCAACTTGTCAAAATGTTTCTAACGGCTCTGTGCTGTTGTAGAATATTTATGATAATTCTTTGAGAAAATAAAAGTGTGTTGATTATAAGAATAGAACTAGAATGACATATGTTGGTATAAATGCCCTTTTATAGAAACTCTCTATCTTTGCAACTCAGTCTTCCATCTCAGATTAGTTACGTTTCATTCTTTAGACATTTACTTAGTAAGAACTATGCTATTAACAATGACCATTATTTATTGAATGCTGAACATGGATGCATACTAAGATGAATTGTAAGATTCTGAAGCCCCTGATGCAGAATATTCTCTGACTCACAAGTCTTGTAGATGACCTTGACTTGTTTGATTTACTAGAAATTTTTTCACCTATAAGTGTGAGGTTCTAATACAAGTCAGCGTTAGCTAAATAGAATATTTCATGGTTCCTATAAGTGAAAAGGTAGGTGGTATATCACATCAGGTCGGCTGGCTCAAGGGACTGAGAGCATTTTTGATCACCAAATCTTTCTCATCTCTTTGCTCTACTTCCTTCTGTATTGTTTTTGTTTATTCTTTTGCTTAGTCTCTATTTTGGCAGTGACTAGTTTATATTCTAATAGCTTTCAAGCACCTAGGAAAGATGGCTTCTGTTGTCAGCAACGGTTGGTTGTTGCTTTTTGACCTGGTTTGGAAGGTAACCTTGGTGCGTGACTCCATCTTCCTGGAGCTATAGTAAATCACTAAAGGGCTTTGGAAGCTGTTAGACTATTGTGTAAGTATTCAGGAAGTTCTTGGGATGTGCTTATACTGAAAAAAAAAATTATTTGTATGAAATTAGAATTTAATTGGATATTCTATAATTTTATTTGCTAAATCTGGCAGCTTTACTCAAGAGCTTAATAATCTCTATGATAAATTAATGTTTCCAAATATGGTAATATGCATGTCCTAAAGGCAACTCATAAGCAAAATGAAAATGAACCAATCAACCAAATACATATCAAGAATGATATTTTTCTAGTGTCAGGAATTACTCAAAACTCTTTTCATGCAGTAACTCATGTAGTCTTGTAAAAACCCTTGAGATAAATAATTATTCTTATTTTACAGATAGGGAAATTGGGTCCCAACAATGTTCAGTATCCTGAATGTGAAGCAGCCAGAGGCACTGAGAGCCAGTGTTGAACCAAGTTGTGTGGCGCCAGATATGTCTAATGGGTAATCTTTTCAGTAGTTTCATGTCTCCTGCTTTTCAGGGCAGGATTAACAAGCTACTCTGGTAAGAACCAGACTTTCCTTTTTCTATTGATATCTTCATAGTCTCCTTCCTTAGGCTACATTTGCAAAGAACATGAACTGTTTCATGTACTTGAATTCCAAATGCACTATTATTACTTGGTAAATTAAGAGACCCATTTGCCTGTTAGACTGGTATCCAGTTATCTGTCCCATTCCCAAGTAATCCGCTGAAAGAGAGAAACCTAGCTTCACATCTAGAGAAGTTGTCTTACCAAACTGCATAGCATTTTCTTCCTGCTGTCACCCTGTGTCAGTGCAGAAGGGAAGTCCTTAGCCTTGGGGCTGATGATGTTTTCTGCTCTTATGTGGCCACCTTCTGTGGCTCTGTGTTCATACACAGAACTCAATGCTTGCACAAGAATGTTCAAATGAGCCATGGGTTCTCCAGGCTTGGGACCTCAAAACTTCGTATCCAAATATTCTTCTACACTTGCAAACCAAAACAGCCCCCAGGGCAACCTTCCACCTTATGGACCAGAATTCCCTCAATCCCTCTAATTCATTCAGGAGGAAAGAGAAGAAAATATAAAGTCTGGCAACACTTTTTGGTTTTTCAACCTAATACATAAATTAGGGTTTCTTCCTGCCGTTCTTCCAAATCTAAATATTCTATAAATGTTGCAGGTGAGAAATTTTTCAAGTAAATTTCATTGTAACAACTAGATTCCAATTCTCAGCTCTCAGAGGAACATATTTCTACCAAAGCTGCTGCAGCTTAATGGTCAACACTGTTAGAGGTTTGAAACCAGATTTATAAAGATATTGTTAACTTCCCAAATCCACGTTGACTTTTTTTTTTTTTTTTGGACTGCTTAAATCCTACCAAAATAAGCACAACTTTCTGACTGACTGCCAGCCTGTCTACTGAAAGGTAAGTCATTTTAACATAATTATATTACGGTTAAAGTGTCTGGTTAAAATGTGCAAGCTAAGGAGTCTTTTAGGATCAGTTTAGATGCCAATTCCCTACAGATGTATACAAAATCAAAGGTACCTTTTTAAATCCATGTAAAAAAATGTATCCGTACTACTTAGCCAAAAAATTTGGAGAAAAAATCATTTACTGCAATATGTCATGGATCTTCAATTTCCCCGCTCTCCTCTAGACACCAATACTATTTTCCCAAAACAGCAAATACGTTTTTGTTACGCAGGTGTGTTCATGGTAAGCAGAAGTCATTGTGCCTGCCACGACAAGCAAAGTTTTAAAATAAACTTGTCACCAGCTACTTGTCACTGGTCTTGCCTGAGGAGCAAAGGAGACCCACGGAACTGGGCCTCAGTGCCACTCATTCTGTTCCTTTCTTCCACTTCTGCCACCTCCGGGGTCAGATAGGACTTGTCTCAGGATAGAGCAGCTTGCATTTTTCCTCGACAAGGGAAAGTCAAGATAGGGAGCTGAGCTGATACAGAAATCAATGGAAGAAAATCTACAAGCATAGGGTTTCTTCAAGTGAGCCCCTAACTTCGTGCATTATACTCACCAGCGTTCTTTGCTAAAAATGTTTATTCTTTGAGACCACACTGGGTCAACTATTCCAGATTCCTCAAGATGGGGTGGAGGGATTGATAATTTAGAGATCTATGGCAAGTTCCTAAAAATGAGGTAATTATATCTGTCTTTATGGCAGTGACCTCAAGAGTCTGGAAAACTCTACTATAAACTTGGCACATTGTTCTGAAGAGGGATGTTTAAGAGCTTATGGCATCCTGTAGGCTGGGTTCAAGTCCTGAGCTGTCATGGAGAGTGTCTGTTACTTAATCTCTTGGAGTCTCAGTTTGCTGAATTCAGAAAACTGGATAGGAACAGGCATGAAGCTCTTACACAGCATCTGGTGTTTACTGAGCACTCAAGAAATAAAAGTCTTATTATGAAAAAGCACATCAAATAAACTTGAATTTCTGTTAAAATTCAAGAGATTTTCCAGAAGTGTTTTATTTGAAGCTGGACCTTTCAGACTGTGTTTCTGTCTGCTCTGCCTGTATTCAGACTTTCTTGAAAGGTTTAGGAAGCTCTGATCTGAGGAAAAATGCCTTTTTTTTCCTTTAAGTCATTGATATTAACTAGTCCTTTCTTTGAAATCTTGTTGTTAGTGTTTGCTATTATCTAGCAAACTTTCTTTGAAGACTTTCTTGGGAGACTTGCTATTGTAAAGACCCAGGCCTGACAGTAGCTGAGAAAATGACTAATGCTAACTAAAATACACTTTAGCCTAAGGTACCAGAATGCTAAATTATTGATTTCAACCCCCCCCCAAAAATGTGGAAGGGATTGTGAATGTCATATTGGCATAATCAGCATATTCTTTCTCTTAGTTGAGCTATAGAGTAGCCACATATCTTAAAAGGTAACATTTTTTTATTTTTTATTTTTTTAAAGATTTGTTTATTTATTTATTTGACAGACAAAGATCACAAGTAGGCAGAGAGGCAGGCAGAGAGAGAGGGGAAGCAAGCTCCCCGCTGAGCAAAGAGCCCGATGCAGGGCTCTATCCCAGGACTCTGGGATCATGACCCGAGCCAAAGGCAGAGGCTTTAACCCACTGAGCCACCCAGGTGTGCCCCAAGGTAACATTTTTTTAAAGTGAAAAATTGTATTCACAAAAATAAAGTAAGTGCCAGAAGCTAAAGTCTGTCCTATAACCTGCATGCATAGGCATCAGACGGTCACTAAAAAGGAGACTGACTCACAACAAAAGGACTTCTGTAAATCAAATGTTAATGGCAATAGATTATGGTATAACTTTGCTGCAAGTTCTGGAATCTTCCCAGTCTCTTGCCTACAATTGCCTACAACCATCTCCACTTGGGATTTACATTTGTCATCAACACTGACAAATTCAAAATCCATTATCTAAGACTTCCTTTCTTGTGAACACCAAACTCAAGATCACCTCCAAAGTTGTTTTCTCTATTGCTCTTTCTCTTCCCTGTCTTTTCTGTGAAGGCTACAGTGTACTTTTTATAACTCTAACAAAAGTTACTTTCTAGTTATGTTAATTCATTAAGTTGAAAAGAGTATAACCTGTTGATGAGTCTTTCTATATCTGAAAAAATGTTACACATACAGTTGTTTCTCTGGTATGTCTGTCTGCCTCACCTCCCACCATCCATCCTAATTCTGTTCAAAATAAATAAATAATGACAGTCCCATTCCTATTTCTAAAACTGTGAATTCTGAAATGCTACAGCTGGTGCATTTGAAATTGTATGCTGATTCCAGGACCGGTATAAGAAATGTTCAGGGTGAGTCTGTGATATTTGTATAAGAAAGCAAAGAAATAATAAGATCTTGATCGTTTTATATCCAAAGGACTTTGAGATCAAAACAAAGGAACTCCTACTAAACAAGATGGGAAAACTCATGCAACAAAAATAAAATCAGATTCTACTAATTAACATAAAAATGGAGTATATATTTTAAAAGTGAGTTAATAAGGATATTAAGGAGAAGATATAGTCAAACAACAACAACAACAACAAGGTAGAACACAAACAAAAACTTTATTGGTTCCCACCTGGGTATTTAGAACACTACTTCCTTACTCTGGAATTGGCAATTAAAAGAAAATTTAATATCTTCCCTGCTGATCTCCTATTAACTGTAGTTTAGTGCAATCAAATACTCTTAGCTAATTAGGAAAAGGGTTTTCTTTAGAGAAGAATTTAATAAATGAGGAAATACCAGAATTGGATCATAGCCATTTTACAGTTTTTAATAAAATAACTGTCTTAGGCAGAGGGACAAACAGTAAAATGAAAAAAAAAGTTATGGGGAACTTCATAAAGGAGGAATTAGGCTGTTACCACCAGAACATCACTGATCAATCTTAAGATTATTGAAAGTGAGATAGCCAGATATTTTATATCTCTTAGAAGCATTATTTCTAAAGTTGAACCTGAATTTATGCAGGCTTTTAGATAATGGTTCCAATTTATAAGGAAAAATAACTTCTCCAACAATTTAAATAACATCAAAGAAAGGAGACAGATAAATCAAGAATGTAGTTCATACCACTGGAAAATTTACATGGCTTTTGCAATGTGACAGCATGCGAAACAGGAAAAAGGAGGATTTGAATAGAAGAAATTCTAGGTTAACAAAGACCTCAGAAACAGAGCAACCAATCCAATGTATATAATTTGAACAAACTACTTCAAAATAGGTATTTTTAGACAAATGATAATCCAACGTATATAATTTGAACAAACTACTTCAAAATAGGTATTTTGAGACAAATGATAAACTACCACATGAAATAATATTAGACAAAAAAGAATTGACACATTTTTAGATCTGATAATGGGATTTTGCTAAAGAAAAAAAATCCACAATATTGTGAGATGTACACATCGTTATATAGTCCCCACCTTACTCTTTGAACTTTATTCTTGATAATTTTTTTTCCTTGCCCTGAAGTTGGCTTCATCTGAAGTTAATACAGCTACCCCCACTTTTCTTTTGATTAGTGTTAGCATGGTATTTCTATCTTTCTTTAGAGAGAGCCACATTTCGGAACTATTTAATTTTCCTTTAGCCTGAAAAAAAAAAAAACTGCTTTAAGATATTTTTTTTCTGCAGGGAAGGACTGGTTGAAAAGAATTTCCTCACATTTTGCTTGTCTAAAGATTTCTTTCTTTTTTTTTTTTTTTTTGACAGAGATCACAAGTAGGCAGAGAGGCAGAGAGAGAGGGGGAAGCAGACCCCCCGCTGACCAGGGAGCCCAACACCGGGCTCAATCCCAGGACCCTGAGATCATGACCTGAGCTGAAGGCAGAGGCTTAACCCACTGAGCCAACCAGGCACCCCTGTCTAAAGATTTCTTAATCTCTCTTTCACTGTTTTTGCCATGTTTTAAAAAATTCCAGCGTAGTTAACACAGTGCTCTATTAATTTCAGGTGTACAATATAGTGACGCACCACGTCCATGCATTACTCAGTGCTCATCACGATAAGTCTACTCTTGATCCCCATCCCCTATTTCACCCATCCTCCCTCCCACCTGCCCTCAGTTTGTTCTCTATATAAAGAGTCTGTTTCTTGGTTTGCTTCCCTCTCTCATCTCTTTTCCCCTTTGCTCATTTGTTTTCTTAAATTCCACATGTGAGTGAAATTACATATTTGTCTTTCTCTGGCTTATTTTGCTTAGCATTATACTCTCTAGATCCACCCATGCTGTTAAAAATGCGAGGATTTCATTCTTTTTATAGCTAACATTTCATTGTGTATGTATATCACACCTTTTTTTTTTTTTTTTTTAAGATTTTATGTATTTATTTGACAGAGAGACACAGTGAGAAAGGGAACACAAGCAGGGGAAGTGGGAGAGGAAGAAGCAGGCTTCCCGCCAAGCAGGGAAGCCCAATGAGGGGCTCCATCCCAGGTCCCTGGGATCATGACCCGAGCGGAAGGCAGCCGCTTAAGGACTGAGCCATCCAGACACCTTCCTTATCCATTCCTCTTGTTAGTGGGCTTGGGGCTGCTTCCCTTGTTTGACTATTGTAAATAATGCTGTAAACTTCGGTGTGTATATATATTCTTTCAAATTTGTGTTTTCATATTCTTTGGGTAAATAGCTAGTAGTGTGCTTACTGGATCATAGGGTATTTTTACTTTTAAATTTTTGAGGAAACTCCGTATTGTTTTTTACAGTGGCTGCACCACTTTCACTTCCCTCCAGCAGTGTAGGAGAGTTTGTTTTTTACCTTTATCCTCTCCAGCACCTGTTCTTGAATTTTTAGACCTAGCCATTCTGATAAGTATGAGTTGCTATATCACTGTAGTTTCCATTTGCATTTCCCTGATGATGAGTGATGTTGAGCATCTTCTAATGTGTCTGTTGGACATCTGTATGTCTTTGGAGAAACATCTATCATGTCTTTTGTTCATTTTTTAATTAGATTATTTGTCTTTTGGTGTTGAGTGGTATAAGTTCCTTTTTTTTTTTAAGATTTTAATTCCAGTTGGTTTAATTTACAGTGTTATATTAGCTTCAGGTATAAAATATAATGATTCAACAGTTCAAAACACCAACCTATGCTCATCATGGCAAGGGTACTCCTTAATCCCCATCACCTGTTTAACAAATTCCCAAGCCCCCTTCCCTTCTGGTAACCATCAGATTGTTCACTATAATGAAAAATCAATTTCTTGCTTTGTCTTTCTCTCACTCTTTGACACTCCGTGTCGCTTATTTTTTTCCCTTTGCTTGTTTTGTTTCTTAAATTCCATATTATGAGTGAAATCCTATGGTATTTGTCTTTCGCGGACTGACTTCTCTTAGCATTATACCTTCTAGCTCTGTCCATGTCATTGCAAATGGCAAGATGTCATTTTTTTTTTTTTTTATGGCTGAATAACATTCTACCCCCATCTTCTTTATCCATTCAACAATTGATAGACACTTGGGTTGCTTCCATATCTTTTTAAATTTTCTTTCAATTTTTTAATTTAAATTCTAGTTAGTTAAAATATAGTGTAATATTGGTTTCAGAAATAGAATTTATTGATTCATCACCTATATATATCATCCAGTGCTTATCACAAGTGCCTTGCTTAGTAGCCATCACCCACCTAGCCCATTCCCCCATCCATCTCCCATCCATCAACCCTCAGTTTGTTCTCTCAGTTAAGAGTCTCTTATGGTTTGTTTCCCTCTTTTCCCCCACCCCTTCCCCTATATTCATCTGTTTTGTTTGTTAAATTCCACATACCAGTGATCATCTGGTGTTTGTCTTTCTCTGACTTACTTTGTTTGGTATAATACTCTCTAGCTCCATCCATTGTTGTTGGAGATGGGTAGATTTCAGTCTTTTTGATGGCTGAGTAATATTCCATTGTTTTGTATGCATGTGTGAATATACCACATCTTCTTCATCATTTATTAGTCAGTGGACATTTGGGCTCTTTCCATAATTTGGCTATTGTTGATAAAACTTCCGTAAATATCAAGTTGCATGTATCTCTTCAGATCATTGTTTTTGTAACCTTTGGGTAAATACCTAGTGTTTGTGCCAGTACCATACTGTTTTGATTACTACAGCTTTGTAATAAAACTTGAAGTTTCAAATTGTGATACCTCCAGCTTTGTTTTTCTTTTTCAAGATTGCTTTGACTATTCAACATCCTTTGTAGTTCCAAATTTTAGGATTGTTGTCATGTGGAAAATGCTATTAGTATTTCGATAGGGATTCCATTAAACATTTGGATTGCTTTGGGTTTATATAGACATTTTAAACAATATTTATTCTTCCAGTCCATGAACAGGAAATGTCTTTCCATTTCTTGGTGTCTTATTTAATTTCTTTCATGAATATTTTATAGTTTTCAGAGTACAGTTCTTTCATTTCTTTTGTTAAGTTTTTTTTCCCCTAGGTATTTTATTACTTTTGGTACAATTATAAATGGGATTGTTTTCTATGTTTCTCCTGCTGCTGCTTCATTATTAGTGTAGATAAATGCAATGGATTCCTGTACATTGATTTTGAACCCTGTGATTTTACTGAATTCATTTATCGTTCTAGTAGGTTTTTTTGGTGGAGTCTTTTGGGATTATTATATATAGTAACATGTCATCTGCAAATAATGAAAATTTTACTTCTTCCTTACCGATTTGGATGGCTTTTATTTCTTTTTGTTGTCTCATTACTGTGGCTAGGACTTCCAGTGCTATTTTGAATAAAAATGGTAAGTCTGAATGTCCTTGTTTTGTTCCAGATCTTAAGGGGGAAGCTCTTATTATTTTTTTTTTCCATTGAGTATGATGTTACCTCGGGGGTTTTCATATAAGGCTTTTATTATGTTGAGCTATGTTTTTTCTAAACCTATTTGTTGAAGGCTTTTATCATGAATGAATGCCGTACATTGTCAAATGTTTTTCCTACATCTATTGAAATGATCCTATGGTTTTTATCCTTATCTTACTGATGTGATGAATCACATGGATTGATTTGCAAATATTGAACTGCACTTGCATCCCAGGAGTAAATCATGGTTGATACAGTGAATGATTTTTTTTTACTGTATTGTCACATTGATTCGCTAATAGTTTGTTGATGGTTTTTACATCTATGATCATCAGAGATACTGGCTTGTAGGTCTATTTTTTTGTGGTGTCTTTATAGACAGCTTATAGAATGAACTTGAAAATATTCCTTACTTTTCTATTTTTTGGAATAGTTCGAGAAGAATAGGTATTATCTCTCCCTTAATGTTTGGTAGAATTAAGCTGTGACTGTGTCTGGTCTAGGACATTGGTTTGTTGGGAGTTTTTAGATTACTGATTCAATGTCCTTGCTGGTAATCAGTCTGTTCAATTTTTCTATTTATTTCTGCTTCAGTTTTGGTAGTTTGTATGTTTCTATGAATGTATCCATTTCTTCTAGTTTGTCCAATTTGTTGGCATATAATTTTTCCTAATATTCTCTTACAATTGTTTGTATTTCTTTGGTGTCAGTTATTATTTCTCTTTGTTCATTTGTGATTTTTTAAAAAGATTTTATTTGTTTATTTGTCAGAAAGAGAGAGAGAAAGCACACAAGCAGGCAGAGAGGCAGGCAGAGGCGGAGAGAGAGGCAGGCTCTCTGCCGAGCAAGGAGCCCAATGTGGGACTAGATCCCAGGACTCTGGGATCATGACCTGAGCCAAAGCCACCCAGGTGTCCCATTTGTGATTTTTGAGTTCTTTTTTTTTTAATGAATCTAGCTAAAAGTTTATCAATTTTTTGATCTTTTCAAAAACTAGGTCTGGTTTCACGTTTTTTGTTTTATTTTTTAGGTTTTATATCATTCATTTCTGCTCTAATACTCATTATTTCTATCCTTCTACTGGTTTTGGGTTTTGTTTGTTCTCTTTCTACCTCTTTTGGATGTAAGATTAGGTTATTTGAGATTATTTATTTATTTATTATTTTCTTGCTTCTTGAGGTTGGCTTATATTGCTATAAACTTGCCTGTTAGAATTGCTTTGCTGCATCCTAATCTGGACCATTGTGTTTTCATTTTCATTTGTCTTCATGTAATTTTTAATGTCTTCTTTAAGTTTTTGGTTGGTCCATTCATTGTTTAATAGCATGTTATTTAACCAACATGTATTTGTCATCTTTCCAGATTTTTTCTTGGGGTGTATTTCTAGTTTTATAGTGTTGTAGTGTTGTGGTCAGAAAAGATGTATGGTATAACTTGTTCTTTTGAATTTTTTAAGATTTGTCTTGTGGCGTAATATGTGATCTATTGTGGAGAATGTTCCATGTGTACTTGAAAAGAATGTAGATTCTGCTGTTTCTGATGGAATGTCCTGAGTATATCTGTTAGGTTCACTTGGTCCAGTGTGTCATTCAAAGGCATTGTTTACTTGTTTGTTCTCTGTTTAGATGAACTATCTATCAATGTAAGTGGGGTGTTAAAGTCCCCTACTACTATTGTTGTTATCGATTAATTCCTGTATGTTTATTATTAATTGTTTTATATATCTGGATGCTCCCATGTGGGGGTGCATGAATATTTACAATTGCTATATCTTCTTGTTGAATTTTCCAATTTATTATTAAATAATGCCCTCCTTTGTCTCTCTTTACAGTTTTTGTGTGGTATGGATATTTTAATAATACTAATTGTTCTGATCCTTGAATATGGAATTTCCATTTGTTTATGTTTTTTTAATTTCTCTCATCAGAGTCTTATAGTTTATGGGGTACAGATTTTTCACCTTCTTAGGAAAGTTTATTCATAAGTATTTTATTGTGTTTGATGCTGTTCTGAATGGGAATGCTTTCCTTCTGTTTTAGATATTTCATTGTTAGCATATTGAAACACAACTGAGTTTTCATGATTTTATATCCTGAAACTACTGAATTCATTGATTAGTTCTCACAGCCAAAATATATCCAGCTCCTTATTTCTGGACTTTTCCCAATTCCTACATTTTACTTCCATAAATAACCCTGGATTCAACTTCCATTTGTAAAAAATGGAAATAGATAATAGCCTTAATTACTTTGTCTTAGACTAGTCTCCTAGAAGTAGAATTACTTTCTCAATGAATGTGAACATTAATAATCCCCATTTTACATATCACTCTCTAGAAATGTTGCATCATATTCTTCTTTACCTAATTATAGAGAGCACTATTTCACTATATCCTTGTCAAAATACATTGTTCCCTTTCAAACCTTTTTACTTTTAATAGCAAAAATACCAGAAGATATATTATTGTATTTCTTTCATGATTTGAAGAAAACATAGTTCAGTATACATTAGCTAGTTGGATTTCACCTCTCATGGTTTTCTGGATGTGTCAACTAATAGGTTACCTTGAAATCTTAGTTGTCCAAGTTTTGGATGTTTTTACTTAAATTTCTATATAAGTAAAAGTGAGAGAGACTACATCAGGTGATGACAGGGGACACAAGTTTTAAAATTTACTTATTTGATTAGAAAATAAAAGTGAATATTCCTAAAGTCAATATTAAGTATTAGATGCATATGTTACAATCATCTTTATGTAGTGTTTTTTTTTTTTTTAAAGATTTTATTTATTTATTTGTCAGAGAGAGAGAGAGGGAGAGAGAGCAAGCACAGGCAGACAGAATGGCAGGCAGAGGCAGAGGGAGAAGCAGGCTCCCTGATGAGCAAGGAGCCCGATGTGGGACTCGATCCCAGGACGCTGGGATCATGACCTGAGCCGAAGGCAGCTGCTTAACCAACTGAGCCACCCAGGCGTCCCTTGTTTTTTTTTTTTATAATTTTTAATTTATTTGACAGAGAGAGATCAGAAGTAGGCAGAGAGGCAGGCAGAGAGAGAGGAGGAAGCAAGGCTCCTTGCTGAGCAGAGAGCCCGATGCGGGACTCGATCCCAGGACCCTGAGATCATGACCTGAGCTGAAGGCAGAGGCTTAACCCACTGAGCCACCCAGGTGCCCCTATGTAGTGTTTTTTAAAATAGGAAAGAATTAGTGATTTTGTCAAGGAGTCGAAAAAATGAACATTCTGGAATTTTCTTTTTTTTTTTTTTAAGATTTTATTTATTTATTTGACAGAGAGAGAGATCACAAGCAGGCAGAGAGGCAGGCAGATGGAGAGGAGGAAGCAGGCTCCTTTCTAAGCAGAGAGCCTGATTGCGGGGCTCAATCCCAGGACCTGAGATCAGAAGGCAAAGGCTTGACCCACTGAGGCAACCAGGCACCCCCATTCTGGCATTTTCTAGTTTCAGGTGTTATCAGTCTGTGCAAACACAATGGCAGTTTGACATAGTTCCTGTTAATATAGGCAATCTAGGAATAAACTTAAAAGTAAATAGTTAATCTGATACCATTCCCTTAGTACAATGATATGGAATTAAATCCATAAAATATTTAAGGGTAATAGAGAAATTAACTTATTTGGATGTTTCTTTGTTCTTTCACTCTCCTAGATTTATTTAATTTAATTATAATTTCACAGGCTGCACCTCATGACTATTAGTACTACTAATATACCTCAGGTACTATTTTTTTTTAAGATTTTATTTATTTATCTGACAGAGAGATCACAAGTAGGCAGAGAGGCAGGCAGAGAGAGAGGGGGAAGCAGGCTCCCCGCTGAGCAGAGAGCCCTATATGGGACTCGATCCCAGGACCCCGAGATCATGACCCAAGCCGAAGGCAGAGGCTTAACCCACTGAGCCACCCAGGCGCCCCTCAGGTACTATTTTTAAAATGATTTCCAAAACACACTGGCTTCTCCATTGTCCTGTCCTTAATGTTCATCCATCAGAGTGTGTATTTTCAGTATTCATTATATTTGTTTATTGCTTATTAAATAAATGTATTCTTGGGGGCCTTTTAAATATATATTATATGACCTTAAACTGATATTAAATGTTATTGTATATGTATTATATACATATGTACATGTATACAATATGTATTATATACTATATAATATTATATATGTTATGTGACCTTAAACTGATGTCCATTTAGTTACTTACTTTTTATTTTCTGTTATCCTTGCCAGAATCTCACTATTGCAATGGATGTATATTTATCATTTGTAATCCTAGGGATCCCTATCTTCTTCCCACTTTTTTGGTTTCTAATCAACTCGTGATCATGTTCTGGGAACTCGAGACTATTAACAGTGTTTTATCTAAATAATAGGGGAGATACTGAATGTAAATTGAAAATATGGCTACTTCTCTCCCTGTCCTAAAATGTTTCTAGTAGAGATATTTCTTAAGCCTTAAGTTAGCAGATGGTACAAAAGTTGGGTATCCATCCTTTCTGATGGAGGCATAATACTCCATGGTGTATATGGAACACATCTTCCTTATTCATTCCTCTGTTGAAGGGCATCTTGGTTCTTTCCACAGTTTGGCGACTGTGGCCATTGCTGCTATGAACATTGGGGTACCGATGGCCCTTCTTTTCACTCCATCTGTATCTTTGGGGTAAATGCCCAGTAGTGCATCTACTGAGATGATTATAAGATTTTTCCATAATTATTTTTATTTAAATTCAGTTAATTAACATATGTATTATTGGTTTCAGAGGTAGAGGTCAGTGATTTTTCCGTCTTCTAGAATACCCAGTGCTCATTACATCACATGCCCTCCTTAATGTTCAGCACCCAGTTACCCACCCCCCACCCAACTCCCCTCCAGCAACACTCAGTTTGTTTCCTATGATGAAGAGCCTTTTATCTCTCTCTCTGATATTGTCTCTGATATTGTCTTCACTTATTAACTTATTAAATGTAATTATTTGCATATATTGATCTATGTTTGTATCCCAAGGGAAAAGCCCACTTGATCATGATATATAATCTTCTCAATGTCCTGTTGGATTTGGTTTGCTAGAATTTTGTTGAGATTTTTTGCAAATATATTTATAAGAAAAGCACAGGCAGGAGGGCACCTGGGTGGTGCAGTTGGTTGAGTGACAGACTCTTGGTTTCAGCTCAGGTCATGATCTCATGGTCATGAGATTGAGCCCCACATCAAGCTCTGTGCTCAGTGTGGAGTCTGCTTGAGAGTCTCTCCCTCTGCCCCTCCTGCTCATGCTCTCTCTCTCTCTCTAAAGAAATAAATCTTAAAAACAAACAAACAAAAAAACCACAGGCCAATACAGCTATACAGAGTGTCCTAATATGACTTTGGTATCAGGGTAATGCTGGCCTCATAAAATAAAGTTAGTTTACCGGGCACCTGGGTGGCTCAGTCAGTTAAGTGTCTACCTTCAGCTGAGGTCATAATCCGAGTCCTGGAATCGAGTCCTGCATCGGGCTCCCTGCTCAGCAGGAAGTCCGCTTCTCCCTCTCCAACTCCCCCTGTTTGTGTTCCCTCTCTTTCTGTCTCTCTGTCAAATAAATAAATAAAATCTTTTTAAAACGTTTAGTTTAGGAGTGTTCCCTCCTCTTCTGTTTTTAAGAAGAGTTTGAGAAGAACTGCTGTTAATTCTTTTAAATGTTTGGTAGAATTCACCAGTGAAATCGTCTAGTCCTGGTGTTTCCTACTAGGTATAATGTCTACTCTTTCAGTTCTGAGTCTGCTTTTTTTAGTCTAGCTAAGGGATTGTCAACTTTCTTATATTAAAAAATAATATACCTTTTAGTTATAATATTTTCTATTGTCTTTTAAATCTCCATTTTAAAAAATTTTTAAAAATTTTTAAAGATTTTATTTACTTATTTGACAGAGAGATCACAAGTTGGCAGAGAGGCAGGCAGTGAGAAAGGGGGAAGCAGGCTCCCTGCTGAGCAGAGAGCCCGATGCAGGGCTGGATCCCAGGACCATGAGATCATGCCCTGAGCGAAAGACAGAGGCTTAACCCACTGAGCCACCCAAGCACCCCTAGTTTAATTTTTTTTCAGTGTTCCAAGATTCATTGTTTATGCACCACACCCAGTGCTCCATGCAATATGTGCCCTCCTTAATACCCACCATCAGGCTCACTCAATCCCCCACCCAACTCCCCTCCAAAGCCCTCAGTTTGTTTCTCACAGTCCACAGCCTCTCATGGTTCATCTCCTTCTCCAATTTCCCCCAGCTCACTTCTCCTTTCCACCTCCCAATATCCTTCATGTTATTCCTTATGCTCCACAAGTAAGTGAAACCATATGATAATTGACTTTCTCTGCTTGACTTATTTCACTCAGCATAATCTCCTCCAGTCCTGCACATGTTGATACAGAAGTTGGGTTTTTATCCTTTCTGATGGAGGCATAATATTCCGTTGTATATACGGGCCACATCTTTATCCATTCATCTGTTGAAGGTCATCTTGGCTCTTTCCACATTTTGATGACGCTGGCCATTGCTGCTATGAACATTGGGGTACAGATGGCCCTTCTTTTCACTACATCTGTATCTTCATTTATTTTTGCTCTGATCTTTGTCATGTTTTTTTTCTACTAATGTGGGCTTAAGTTCTTTTTCTAGTTCCTTGAGGTGTACATGTAGACTGCTTGTTCCAGAGCTCTTTTTTTTTTTAAGATTTTTATTTATTTATTGACAGAGATCACAAGTAGGCAGAGAGGCAGGCAGAGAGAGAGGGAAGCAGGCTCCCCACTGAGCAGAGTGCCCAATGCGGGGCTTAATCCCAGAACCCTGGGATCATGACCTGGGCCAAAGGCAGAGGCTTAACCCACTGAGCCACCCAGGTGCCCCGAGAGCTCTCTCTTTTTTTTTTTTTTTTTTTTTTTTAAAGATTTTATTTATTTGAGAGAGAGAGAGCGCATGAAAGGGGCGAGGGGCAGAGGGAGAAGCCAGCTCCCTGATGAGCAGAGGGCCCGATGTGGGACTCGATCCCGGGACTCCAGGATCATGACCTGAGCCGAAGGCAGTTGCCTAACCAACTGAGCCACCCAGGTTCCCCGAGAGCTCTCTTTTAAGGTAGGCATTAACTTCCCTTTTAGAACTGTTGCTGCTGCATCATATAAATTTTGGCATATTGTGTTTCCATTTTCATTTGTTTCAAATTTTTTCAATTTCTGTTTTTATGTCTTTGATGCATTGTCAGTTCAGGAGCATGTTTAATTTACACATATTTTGAATTTTTTTCATTACTGATTTTCCTTTTCCTAGCTAGCATTTTGGTCAGAAAAGATACTTGCTATAATTTCAGTTCTCTTACATTGGCCACCATGTGTTTTGTGACTTAAGATAAGGCATATCCTGGAAAAAGCTCTCTGCATGCTTGAAAAGAATGTATATTTTGGTGCTGTTGGTTGAAATTATCTGAATATGTATTTAGGTCCATTCGGTGTAGTTCAAGACCAGTGTTTCCTTATTGATTTTCTGTCCGGGTGATATATCCTTTGTTTAAAGTGTTGTTTTCAAGTCCCTATTAAGTATTTTGTTTCTCTATAGTGATACCTTTATATTTGCTCAGTACATTACATGCTGCAGGATTGGATGAATATTTACAGTTATTACAGGCTATTGATAAACTGATCTATTGTAAAATGACTTTTTTGTTACAATTTTTATCTTAATGTCTATTTTTTTTCCTTATGTAAGTACATCTACCCCTTCTTTCTTTTGGTGTCCATTTGCATGGAATGTCTTTCTCCCTGTCTTCACTTTGAGCCTATTTGTGTCCTTAAAGCTGAGGCAAGTCACTTGTAGGCAGCATACAATTTTTTTTTAATCCATTTAGCCACTGTGTCTTTTGATTGGAGAGTTTAGTCCGTTTACCTTTTCAGAAAATACTTATTTGAAAGAGCATTTGTATGAGCAGGGGGGAGGGGCAGAGGGATAGGGAGAATACTCAAGCAGACTTCCCACTGAACAGGGAGACCAGTGCTCACCTAACCAACTGAGCTACTCTTGTGTCCCAGTCCATTTACATTAAAAGTAACTTTTAATAGGTAAAGACTCACTAATGCCATCTTAATTCTTTTTCTGGCTGGAGTCTTGCCAGTGGAAGCCACGTTGGGACCATGGTATGTGCCTGGGCCCCCTAGAACCTACAGGGAGTGACCTAGGATAATGGGCATAAGCCTTGTGTTGGGACAGGTTGGTGCTGGTGTCTGCTCTGAAATCAGACACTGACTTTACCACCCTTTTCCCATGGGAGAACATCTCTCTCACTCTTTCTGTCTTTGATAGGCTGCTTAGACATGGGTGCTGTGTAATGGAGGATATGTGAATCTGTCCTTCCTACTGTTGCCAATCCCAAATTTGACTGCCCCTTGCTCAAGAGGCCAGTACTCAAGAGATGAGTTTTGATTAGAAGGAATTTGAGTTTTATTTAGGAGGCTGGCCACTTGGGGAGAAGGTAGACTCTTGTCCAAAAGCCAACTCCAAGGTTTCTACCTCACCCAAGTGTTTTTAAAGGGGTTTAGGGCAGTAAATCAAAGAAGGGTGTGTAGTGGCCTGTAGCATTTCTTGATTTTGTGGAGACTTGATGATGCCAGCTCCAAACATTCTCTCAGTGGGAGGGGTTGTTGCAAGGGGCTCTGGTTCTTGTGATGTTCAGGGGTACACTGTTCTTTCTGCAAAGGAGGCCAAGGTCTCCAGATCCACAAAGGAAGATTAGTAAGATCATTTATGTGACCTAAATAAAGAAAAACATTTTCCTAAAAACACGCTGGGCTAATCAGAAAGCTGAGGGAGCTTCAAACAGACTTGCTGTCCTCTGGGGGTGAGATAAAAATCTGATCCTTCACTCCTCAAGGGCAGTAGTCTGCCAATATCAAACAGAGTAAATTTGTTCTGTTACAGATCAAGGGTCTTAATGCAGCAGGTAAGGAGTGCGTTGTCCTAAAGCAACTCACCCTTTAAGACCAACTGGAGTGCTGTAATACTATCTTCCTCAGGGCATCTTTTTAAGTTTCTGTGTTCTACCTGTATGCTATAACCCCTGACCAGAATCTTTGGTTCTGTGTGCAACATAGTTGTTCAAATCAATGTGTGTGGTGGTGTGGAAGCACATTGCTATACCATCATTTTGTCTAGTGGTTTAACATAAAGTGTACATGTTCCATAGTCAAATAATCATCTTTAATGTCATGTTGGACCATATTAAACAGTATTCATTTGGGCCACCTGGGTGGCTCAGTTGGTCAAGCGTCCAACTCTTGATTTCAGCTCAAGTCATGATCTCAAGGTCCTGAGATTGAGCTTTATATGGGAGGGGAGGGTTTGCTTGGGATTCTCTTTCTCCTTCTCCTTTGGCTCCTTCCCCCGACTCCTGCTTTCTCTCTAAAATAAATAAGTCCTTTAAAAAATAAACATTTAAAATTCTTATGGAACTGTATGAATGAGTTATTTAGTGCCTAGTACTCACATTTAAGTTACTACTCCATCCATGCATTTATTTAAGGTTATATAGGCTAATTTTTTTTTAACTTTTGCCATTTTGATTTACATTTGAGAGAAATTCTAACTGGCTCAATTTTAAAGAATTATTTTTTATTCCAAACCATCTTATGAAATATAATACCTGTAATTTGGTTACAAGTTCTGAAAATTGGCACCAATATGTGTTGTTCAAAGTCAACTACTTAAGTAATCACAAATAGTCAGTTTTTCATGTATTTAATTACTATAATTTGAATTGATAGTTTTCCCATTTGGTAACAGTGGTAATTAACCAAAATGTAATTCACTTTGTAGGTGTCCATGAGAGATGTTATATGAATGAATTGAATATACATCCATTCTTTAAAGATATATACACAAGATGTTGTTCTTCCAGATTTCCAATGAATAAGAAATGTAATTATATTTATAATGCACATAAATATAATAATAGTCAATAAGTGAGTTTATCTAACTAAATCCAAAAACATATTTTAATGGTTTCTAAACATTTTCCATTAAAAGTAACCATGTATCATGGTGGTTCTTAAATACATTTTTAAGCCCGATTGACAATTATTAAATTATATTTTTGTGATTGCACCTTATAAACCTTTGTGGGGCTTTTTATGAGAAATTCAGTTATCCAATAGAATAGCTTCAAAACTGTGAGATTATCTGTTTTTAGAACTGATTATCAGTCGTATACCCCAGTCCTACTGGGGTAGGAATGCAATTTAGACTGAAAACAGAAATACTAATTCTCCCCACACCTATAATCTTCTACTCAAAGGTCATTGAATTGGTACACATATTAGAAGACAGATACAGATATAGGTAGATAGCCAGAACTTGAAGGGAACTGAAAATGTTGGTGAATAGCAGTAAAATCAATGACTCAATACACAAAACCAACTCAATGAATAGTCTGAATTGTGTAACAAATGATCACATTTAAAGTTCTCGTGAATGCATGGACAGTATTTGGGGGAAAAAAAAATCTATATACCACTTAGGGATCTCTGTTGTTTTCTTGGACTACGTGTGTGTGTGTGTTTTCTGGATACCTTTATTTTTTTAAAACAAATTATAAAACTAAGTCCATATTTGATTAAGTTATTCTACTATTCTCAATTCAATATGTAAATTGTAACACACATTAAGATAATTCTAGATTATAACAATATCTGCTGTTATATGGTCATAAAGTTTTGTCTGTTTTTTTAAGAATTTTATTTATTTTAGAGCAAGAGAAAGAGAGAGAGAAAGCATGAGGAGGAGGAGGGTCAGAGGGAGAAGCATACTCCCTGCTGAGCAGGGAGCCCGATGTGGGGCTATCCTGGAACTCCAGGATCATCACATGAGCCAAAGGCAGTCAGTCACTTAACCAGCTGAGCCACCCAGGCACCCTTGTTTCATTATATTTATAATTTATGAAAATATAAGGCAAATATTCTATAATATTTATCATGTAAATATATTTGGTTCTTAATCTTAAAGACTTTCAGTTGTAACTTGGCAATCGTATTTGTCTCTTTTATCAGCTTTATTTCAGTGACAACAGCTTTTTCACTCCTAAGTATCCCAATACTGGATAGAATGCTTGATTTCCTCACCATTATCTGCTTTGTTTTCTCAATATAAGTGACAAATCCACCCTTTCACCTGTTCTCTTTTATTGTTTTTTTTTCCCAATAGACTATTGTTAGAGCAATTTTACATTGACAGCTGAGTGGAGCTGAAAGTACAGAGATTTTCTGTAAACTTGTTGTCCTCACTTTTACAAAGCCTCTCCTATTATCAGAATGCTATGCCAAAGTGCTTTGATAGAACTGATGAATATACACGGATACATCATTGTATCCAAGGTCTATAGTTTATCATAGAATTCACTCTTGGTGTTAAACCTTCTATGTATTTGGACAGATGTATAATGACAAGTATTCACCATTGTAACATCTGACAGAGTGCTTTCACTGCCTTAAAACTGCTTCATGCTTGACCTAGTCATTCTTGCTCCTCCCCAATACCAGGCAACCACAGATTTGTTTTTTTCTGTCTTCAAAGTTTTGCCTTTTACAAAATGTCATATACTGATAGCCCTACAGTATATAGCATTTTCAATTGGCCTTTCACTTAGTCATTTGTATTTAAGTTTCCTTGATGTCTTGTCATCTCTCACTAGCTCACCTTTTTTAGTACCGAATAATACTCCACTGTCAGGATGTGTCACAGTTTATTAATAAATTGATTTACTGAAAGACATCTGGGATGCTTCCAAGTTTTGGCACTAATGAATAAAGCTGCTAAAAACCTCCCTCTCCAGGTTATTGTGTAGACATAAATGTTTGATGTTTTTTCGATAAGTAAGAAAGAGCATGATTGCTGGATGACGTTCTGGTATTTTGATTGTAATAAACTACCCACATTTCTTCTAAGGTGGCTGCATCATTGTGCATTTTCACCAGCAACAAATGAAAGTTTCTATTGTTTCACAACACCCTTGCACTTGGTGGTGTCAGCGCTCTAGATTTTGGCCACTCTAACAGGTATGAGGTGGTATCTCACTGTTGTTTTAATTTGCATTTCCCTGATGACATAAGATGTGGAGCATCTTTTGATGTGCTTATTTGCCATCTGTGTATTTTCTTTGGTCGAGTATGTGTTAAGGTCTTTGGCTCATTTTCTGATGAGGTTTTCTTACTGTTGGGTTTTAAGGCTTCTTGTATGTTAAATGTTATAACTGGATAACAATACTGTAACAGATGTGTCTTTTGCAAGAAGTTTTCTCGTTCTTGGGCGTGTCTTGTCATTATTTTCATACTCTCTTTCATGGACTAGGCATTTTTTAAATTTAATGAAGTCCAATTTATTCATTATTCTTTCATGGCTCGAGCCTTTGGTGATGTACCCAAAAAAATCCTCATAGTACCCAAGGCCATCCAGGTTTTTTTCTTTGTTGCCTTCTAGGAGCTTTACAGTTTTGTGTTTTGTGTCTTCTTCAGTTTCTTTCACTACTATCTTCCAGTTTTCAGTGTTCAGTTCATTCACCTCCTTGGTTAAGTTTATTTCTATTTTTTTAAAGATTTTATTTATTTATTTGACAGAGATCACAAGTAGGCAGAGAGGCAGGCAGAGAGAGAGGAAAGGAAGCAGGCTCACTGCTGAGCAGAGAGCCCCATGCGGGGCTCGATCCCAGGACCCTGGGATCATGACCTGAGCCGAAAGCAGAGGCTTTAACCCGCTGAGCCACCCAGGCACCCCTAAATTTATTTCTAGATATTTTCTTTTTGCTGCAACTGCAAATGGGATTATTTTCATAATTTCTCTAATAGTTCAAGTGTCTAGAAATCCAACAGATTTTGGTATATTAATTCTTTACCCTGCAACTTTATTGAATTCATATATTAGCTCTAAATTTTTTTGTTGGTGCCTTTAGGGTTTTTTATATATGTTCTCTCCAAATAGACAAGCTTTATATTTCTTCCTTTCTGATTTGCTAGTTATTCTAGCTGGGGTTGCCAAAACTATGTTGAATGAAGGTGAGGAAGTTTAGAGGAAATGCTTTCAGCTTTTTTTTTTTTTAATATTTATTTATTTGACAGAGAGAGAGATCATAAGTAGGCAGAGAGGCAGGCAGAGAGAGAGAGAGAGGAGGGGAAGCAGGCTCCCTGATGAGCAGAGAGCCCGATGCGGGACTCAATCCCAGGACCCTGAGATCATGACCTGAGCCGAAGGCAGAGGCCCAACCCACTGAGCCACCCAGGCACCCCTGCTTTCAGCTTTTGACCATCCAGTATATTTGCTATGGGTTTGTGATACACGCCTTTATTATGTTGAGGTATATTCTGTTTAAATTCACTTTGTTGAGAGTTTTTATCATAAGTGGATGTTGAACTTTTGAAATAGTTTTAGTGCATTTGCTGACATGAACATAAGATTTTAACCTTTCAATTTGGTTAATGTGGTATTTCACATTGATTTGAAGATGTTGAAACATTTTTGCATCCAGGAATAAATCCTACTTTTTCATATTGTATGTCTTCTTTAAAGTATTTTGTTGAGGATCCGTGTTTGTCTTTGCATCCGTGTTTATCAGGGTTATTGGCCTGTAAGTTTCTTCTCTTGTCCTGTCCCTTCCTGGTCTTAATTGAGCATTTACGATTCCATGTTCTCTCCTTTTTTTAGCATATTGTCAAAAACATTTGCATTGTTTAAAATTTTTTAGTGGTTGCTTAGAGTTTGCAATATAGGTCTGTGCCTAATCCAGATCCACTTTTAAATAATACTGTAACATCTGACAGGTAAGAAAAGATTCTTGTAATTATAAGTAATCACAATCCCTCCCTATCATTCCTTGTATTATTGGTGTCATTCATTTCACTTATGCATAAGCAAACCTAAGAACATATGAGAATGTGTGTGTATTTGTGTGTGTGCGCAAGCATACAACTGTCTTTGAAGAGAAGTTTTTTTGATGATATCCAATGTATAGATTTTTTTCATTTATGAATTATGCTTTTGGCATAATTAGAAAAGGCTTTCTTCTAGAAGTTTTATAATTTCAATTTTATACCAAGCCTATTATCCACCATAAGTTTATATTTCTATATGATGTGGGGTATAAGATTTTTGGGGCGGTGCAGTAGGGATTTAAAATTCTTCCAACATATGTATGTTAATTTCTACAAACTGGCTAAGATTTTCATTGGAATTTTACTGAATCTTTTGATAAATTTTTGGACAATGGGTACCTTAACAAGATTGAGTCTTCTAAATCATAAACAATTTAACTTTCCACATTTATCTTAATTTCCTTCGAAATTTTGAAGTGTTCAGTGTATAGGTCTTTCACAGTTTTTGTTGGGTATACCCCAGTATATTTCATAATTTTATATAGTTTTAAAAGGTATCTTAAAATTTCATTTCCAGTGCTTTTAGGAAGAAATATAGTGGTTTTGTATCATAATTTGTAATATGCATTGTTGCTTAAGTTATTAACTTCTAGCAGTGATTTTATAGATTCATCAGATTTTCTACATAGATTTTATTATCTGTGAATAAATACATTTTTATTTCTTCCTTTTCCATGTGGATGCCTTTTAATTCTTATCCTTTTACATCAATGCCTAGATCTTCTATGTAATGTTGAATAAAAGTAATGAGAGCAGACACCTTCTTTTTCCTGATTCTTTTAGGGAGAGCATACATTTTCTTTGTCATTAAGAATGTTATTAGCTGGGATGCCTGGGTGGCTCAGTTGGTTAAGCAGCTGCCTTCAGCTCAGGTCATGATCCCAGCGTCCTGGGATCGAGTCCCACATCGGGCTCCTTGCTTGGCAGGGAGCCTGCTTCTCCCTCTGCCTCTGCCTGCCACTCTGCCTGTGCTATCTCTAGCTCCTCTCTCTCTGAAAAATAAATAAATAAAATCTTTAAAAAAAATGTTATTAGCTTAAAAGAAATGTTATTAGCTGTTGGTTTTCATAGATGCTCTTAATCATGTTGAGGAAGTTCCCTTCTGATTCTAGTTTTATGAGAAAAATGTATTTTGGATTCTGTCACACATTTGTTATTTGTCAATTGAGGTAACAGGTTTCTTTTTTTTTTTAGTTTATTAATATTGTGAATTACATTCCTCGATATTAGAAAGTTAAACCAACTTTGCAAACTTGGGATACACCCCAGGTCATCATGATGTATTATCTTTTTAGCATACTGTTGAATTAGCTGTGCTAATTTCCATATAGAAATTTTGCATCTATATTTTTGAAGAATATTGTCCTGATACTTTATATTCTTATACTGTCATTCTTTAGTATTGGTATTACTATAATGCTAATCTTATAACATGAATTTGGAAACATTCATTCTTTTTCATTTTTCTGAAGAAGTTTCCATTGATATGGCATTATTTCTTATTTTAATGTTCAGTATAATTCCTCAGTGAAGCTTTTTGGTTCCAGGGTTTAATTTGTTGACAGTTTTAGAACTACAAATTTACTTTTTTTTTTTTTTTTTAATTTCAATACATTTTGCTTTATTTTCTTTTTCTTCTCTTTCCAGGACTTCAATGACATGATAGTTAAGCATCTTTTGTTACAATACCTCAGGTCCCTGAAGTTCCTTTCTTTCATTTTTTTATCATTTTCTTTATTTATTTTCAACATAACAGTATTCATTGTTTTTGTACCACACCCAGTGCTCCATGCAATCTGTGCCCTCTCTAATACCCACCACCTGGTTCCCCCAACCTCCCACCCCCCCCACCTCTTCAAACCCTTCAGATTGTTTTTCAGAGTCCGTAGTCTCTCATTGTTCACCTCCCCTTCCAATTTCCCCCAACTCCCTTCTCCTAACTCCCCATGTCCTCCATGCTATTTGTTATGTTCCACAAATAAGTGAAACCATATGATAATTGACTCTCTCTGCTTGACTTATTTCACTCAGCATAATCTCTTCCAGTCCCGTCCATGTTGCTAATTTACTTTTTTAAGTAGGAGTAAGGCTTTTCAAGTTATTTATTTCTTTTTGAGAGAACTTTGATAGTTTGTATTTTTCAAAGATTTTGTCTCTTTCAGTTTATTCACTTCTTCCCGAATATATTTCGACACTCTCTCTCTCGTGAATTATGTCTGTGTCAGTGAACTTCTTGACAAATTGGCATGAAGTTGTTCATAACAGTCTGATTTTCCCTGAAATACAGATTCTGTAGTGTAGCAGATAGATTTTGTAGTGCAATATCATCTCTCTTATTGTGATATTGGTTAATTTGTGACTTCTCTTTTTATCTTGAACAATTGGTCTGGAGTTTTATCAGTTTTATTAATCTTCTCAAAGAACTAGGTTTTGTGTTACTAGTTAAACGTTTTGTATCAAGTGCAAAAATATTTAAGATTTTTACATTTTTTTTTAATTAGCCAATGTATACTTATCAAATCACCTTATTTAGCCCTGTCAATATGTTTTGCTCTGAAACCTACTTTTTCTGTTACCAGCTTTGGTTTGACTATTGTTAATATAGTATGTTTTACTACCCTTTTAGTTTTCCCATTTTGTTTCTTTTCGTTTGCAGTAGGTCTCTTGTTGGCAGTATAGGATTCTCACGTTTTATCCAATCCAGGCATTTATTCCCTTTAGTGCTGGTGTTTAACCATTTCCATGTAATGTCATTACTACTAAGGTTAAGTGTAACATACAATTTTCTATGTATTTTCTACTGGTGCCATCTGTTATTTGCTACCTCTCTCCCTTTTTCCCTTTGTTCAGATCTAGTACATATTTTTAAGTGATCTACTTCATCAGTTGTCATATTGACAGCAATTTTTTGTTGTTGAAATTTTAGGGTTACTTTAAGGCTTAGAGTAAAAATATTTAATGGCATAATCTTTTTAAAAACAATATTTCATTGATTTACTTGAGAGTGAGAGCACAGAGGGAGAGGGAGAAGCAGACTCTTTGCTGAGTGGGGAGCCTGCCAAGGAATTCAATCCCAGGACCCTGAGATCATGACCTGAGCAGAAGGCTGGCCCTAATATAACATAATCTAACTTAAGTGAAATAAAATCAATTTACAAACAGTATGAAAATAGTACAAAATATACTTAGATAACTCCCTTCCCAAATTTTGTTTTTGTTAAATAATTGCCACATATCATAAATATCAGATTATATCACTGTTTTTTAAAAGTCAATGGTTTAAGAAATTTTAAATGGTACCAAAAATGTCCTATTAACCCAAATACTTACCCTGTCTAGTACTCTTCATTCCTTTGTGTGGATCCATATTTATATCAGTTATCATTTTTCTTCTGTATTAAAAACTACTTTTTGAGGAGTAAGAGAGAGAGACATGGTCTGAGTGCTTTCCCAACAAAATAAAAATTAAAAAAGATAAAAACAAACCAAAAAAACCTACTTTTTATTGAAGTATAGCTAACACACAATTTCACTTTAGTTTCAGGTATACAACATGTTTTGACAATTCTGTAACTTATGCTGTGTTCACCTAAGTGCAGGCTACCATGCCACTAAAGTACACCATTGGTGGGACTACAAGCTGGTGCAGCCACCCTGGAAAACAGCATAGAGCTTCCTCAAAAAGTTGAAAATAGAGCTACCCTATAACCCAGCAATCACACTACTGGGTATTTACCCTAAAGATACAAATGTAGTGATCCAAAGGGGCATGTGCACCCGGATGTTTATAGCAGCAATGCCCACAATAGCCAAACTATGGAAAGAACCTAGATGTCCATCAACAGATGAATGGATAAAGAATGTGTGGTGTATATATATATATATATATATATATATATATATATACACACACAATGGAATACTATGAAGCCATCAAAAGAAATTAAATCTTGCCATTTGCAACAATGTGGATGGAACTAGAGGGTATTATGCTTAGCAAAATAAGTCAATCAGAGAAAGACAATTATCATAAGATCTCCCTGATAGGAGGAATTTGAGAGGCAATGTGGGGGGTTTGGAGGGTAGGCAAGGACAAAATGAAACAAGCTGGGTTCAGGAAGGAAACAAACCATAAGAGACTCTTAATCCCACAAAACAAACTGAGGGTTGCTGAGGGGTGGGAGGGGGAGGGAGAGAGTGATTGGGTTATGGACATTGGGGAGGATATGTGCTATGGTGAGTGCTGTGAAGTGTGTAAGCCTGACGATTCACACCTGTACCCCTGGGGCTAATAATACAGTATATGTTAATAAAAAATAAAAAATAATTTTAAAAAAGAAACTCAAACTCAATTTCTGTATATTAATTTATCTCCTGCAACTTTACTGAATTCATTTATTACTTTTAATAATTTTTTGATACAGTCTTTAGAGTATTTATGTATATCATGTTACCTGCAAACAGTGACAGTTTGATTTCTTCCTTACCAATTTGGATGCCCATTATTTCTTTCTTTGTCTGATTGCTACAGCTAGGAATTACAGTAGTATATTAAATGTAAGTGGTGAAAGTGAACATCTGTGTCTTGTTCCTGATTTTAGAGGAAAGACTTTGTTTTTCACCATTGAGTATGATGTTCACTGTGGGTTTTCATCCATGGTCTTTATTGTGTTGAGGTATATTCCCTGTAAACCTGTTGAGCTGATAGTTTTTATAAATGGGTATTGTACTTCATCAAAAGCTTTATTTCCAGCTATTGAAGGTTTTATTTTAGAGAAAGAGAATGCAAGTGGAGGAGGGACAAAGGGAGAGAGAGATGCAGAGCCTGAGGTGGGGCTTGATCCCATGACCCTGAGATCATGACCTAAGGTGGAATCAAGAGTTGGATGCTGAATTGACTGAGCCACCCAGGTGCCCCTGCATCTATTGTAATAGTCATGTAACTTTTTTAAAGATTTTATTTATGTATCTGACAGAGTGAGAGAGAGTACAAGCAGGGGGAGCAGCAGAGGGAGAGGAGAAGGACCCTGGATCCTGACCTGAGCCAAAGGCAGATGCTTAGCTGACAGAGCCACCCAGGTGCCCAAATAGTCAAATTACTTTCATCTTCCATTTTGTTAATGTGGCTTATCACTTGATGGAGTTGCAAATTTTGAACCACCCTTGTATCCCAGAATACATCCCACTTGATTATGGTGAAAGACCTTTTTAAAGTATTGTTGAATTTTTTTTTACTAGCATGTTGAGGATTTTTGCATTTATATTCATCATGGATATGGGCCTGTAGTTTTCCTTTTGTAGCAGTTTTTATTTTGGTATCAGGTGATGTTGACCTCATGGAATGAATTTGGGAACTTTCCTTCCTCTTAGATTTTTTGGAATGGTTCAAAGAGAGAAAGTATTCACTGTTCTTTAAATGTTTTATAGAATTTACCTATGAATCCATCTGGTTCTGAACTTTGTAATGATGGGAGTTTTGATTACTGATTGAGTTATGTTACTAGTAATTAGTATGTTCAGATATTCTACTTTCTGATTTAGTTTTGGAAGATTATATATTTCTAGTTGTTTATCCATTTCTTCTAGGTTGTCTAATTTGTTGGCATATAATTTTTCTCTGTAGTCTCATAATCCTTTGTTGTTCTGTGGTATTGGTTGTTCTCTTTCAGTTTTCATTTTATTTGTGTCCTGTCTCTCTCTTGATGAATCTGGCTAAATATTTGTAAATTCATCTTTTCAAAGAACCAGTTGTTGGTTTCCCTGATCTTTTCCTTTTTTCTCCAAATTTTATCATCTCCTTCTTTCTACTAGGGCTTTGCTTTCCATTTCCTAGTTCCTTTATGTGTAACATTAGATTTTTTTTTTTTTTTTTTGAGATTTCTCTTGTTTCTTGAGGCAGGCCTGTATCTGTACAAATTTCCCTCTTTAGAACTTCATTGAGTCCCAGATTTTGGACTGTTGGTTTTTCATTTGTATCCATGCATTTTTCCATTTCCTCTTTGATTTCTTTGTTGACCCATTGGTTGCTTAGTAACATGTTGTTTAGGCTCCACATGCTTGTTTCTTTTTCCCCATTTTTTCCTTGTAATTATTTTATAGTTCTATGCTATTCTTATTGCAAAAATGGGATAATTTTAACCTTTTTGAGTTTATTGAGACTATTTTGGGGTCTAAGATGTGACCTATCCTGGAAAACATTTCAACTTTTTATCAGGCAGATTGCATATAGTTCTTTTTCTGAGATTTTTTTTTCTGGTTCTTTCATTGAAATATATTCTTCTGTCTCCTCATTTTGCTTCACTTTCTGCATTTGTGTCTATGAATTAGGTGGCACAACTACTTCTCCTAAAAATGAAGTCATGATCTCGTGTGTGGTCATTCCCTATGTAGACTCCGTGTGCCTGGTGACTTTAGCTGGCTAGTTGGAGCAGAGTTGTGTGGGCTGGGGATCTCAGGACACTTGTGCTGGTGCCTTGATAGGGTGGCAGAGCTCAAGGGTTCATGGGCTGTAGTGGTCCCAGGACTGTCTGTACAGAGGGCCCTATGGCAGGACAGTTGAAGATACAGTGGAAGTCTGTGTGTCCTGTGGCTCTCTGTGCAGAGAGTACCCTAATGAGGTGAATGGAGCTGTGCCAGGATGTGGGCAAGGGGGTCCTGGGGTATTCTATGCAGGAGACACCTTAGCAGAGCACCTGGAGCCAAAGCGGGGTGCAAGCCAGCATCCTGGGGCACTCCAAACAGAGGTTGGTATGTCAGGACAGCTGTAGCTGAAGTGGGCATAGGCTGGAGTAGGCCTAGGGCTCTCCACAGAGAGGGTGCTCTGGCAGAACAGCTGAAGCTCAAGTGAACCATGCTAGGGTCAGGTGGGGTGTTCAGCAAAGGGATTCTCCTGGTGGGAAGGCTGGAGTCAAGGTAGGCACAGGCTAGCAGTTCCGAGGCCACGTATGCAGGGGTACTCTGAGACTTTTGGCTATAGCAGAAGGTATGAGCCAGAAGGTCACAGAGTTCTCTGTCTACATCAAGCTGTTTGGGGCCAAAGTGATATGGGCCTAGAGTTTTCTGTGGTGCTCAGTTGGTGGTGGTTGGCCCAATGGCTAAAGCTGTAGTGAGTGCTCCTCAGGAGTGTCCTGGTGAGCCCCACAGTGGGGCTGCCTTGATGGGTTGGCTAGGGTGGGTATGGTTTAGGGACCCAGGACTCTCTGAAGCTGTAGGCCAGACCTTGCTCCTGTCTGCACTTTCAAGGTAAATAAGGAATGTAAGCAGTGGCACTTTCCAGATCCTCAGACTCAGAAAAAGTTCTAGAAGCTCCCTTGCCATTTGGGGGTCCTACGGCTAGGTCCTTTATTTTCTAGTTGTTCTTTTTAAATTACAGCTTTTTATAGCCAGGATATTCGTGGCTTGTGTGGGCTAGGCTCTGGGAGGCTCACTGAAGCTGCAGGCTGCCTATGGCATATGGAAGGAAGCCTGTCCCTAGCTACTCTATCAGGATGGAGGGAGACGGGAAACAGTAGTTTTCATCAGCCCCTTCAATCCAGAGAACTTTTCAGCATTTGGAAAATAACTGGATCTTTCATATATTAGCTGCTCTTTAAAATGGTAGCTTTGGGGGCACCTGGGTGGCTCAGTTGGTTAAGCATCCTACTTTGGATTTCAGCTCAGGTCATGATCTCAGGGTCATGAGATGGGCCCTGCCTCTAGAGGGCTCCACCTTCAGTGGGGAATCTGCTTCAGGTTTTCTCTTGCACACGTGCCCTACTCTCTGTCTAAAAAATAAAAATAAAATGGCAGCTTTTTTTCCTCTGCCCCAGGACAGACAAATCTGCTCCTAGTCACTTAGTATTATTCTTCCCTGTTGCAGTCTGCATTGTCAGGGGTGGGGGTTCCTGTCGTTGCCAAGTCTCTCTCTCTCACTGTTTTCTGTGTGGCCTATCTTTTGTTGCACAATGGTTGTTCTGACCTCCACTTTTCCTCAGGAGGAACTGTTTGATATATAAATAGCGTAAATTTGGTTTGTCTAGGGAGGTGAGTTCAGGGTCTTCCTTCTTTGCTGGATGGGACCAGAATTCTAAAAGACTACCTTTACCTGCTTTTATAGAATAAATCTGGTACATCCATTCTCTGATTGTAGTTGAAAAAGAAAATTCTTTTACCTTCGGTTTTATGAGTTTTCTGTATTCATCAAATTTGTATTTGATGACTTTTTATTCAGTACTTCTAAGATGTTGATCAACTGTCTTCTCTCTTGCTTTGATGTAACAAAAAAGTCACGTTCATCCTTACTATTGTTTCTCTGTACATATACTTTTCCTCAGGCTGTCTTTAAATTTTATAACCAATAAACCAATATTTATTTTGAGCCACGTAACTAAGATATTACTTGGTATAATTTTCCTCATGTTATTAGGGCTTAATGGT
Source organism: Enhydra lutris kenyoni (assembly GCF_002288905.1). Classification (NCBI taxonomy): domain Eukaryota; kingdom Metazoa; phylum Chordata; class Mammalia; order Carnivora; family Mustelidae; genus Enhydra; species Enhydra lutris. The sequence goes on along the minus strand of NW_019154128.1, from coordinate 9,919,037 downwards.
CCTTGAACATCCTAAATACCTGGGTTTAGTTTTTATCAAAGTGGGAAATTGTTGGGTAATTATTTCCTCAAATATTTTTGACCCTCTTTTTCAGGGATGATGATTATAAGTATAATGACTGCTTGTCATAGCTGTATCACAAGTCATTTTTTCCCCATTCTTATTATGCTGTTTTAAACAGTTACTGTGAAGTATCTATGTTTATGAATTTTTTTCTGCAATGTCTTACAGCAATTACATCCAATGCATTTATTTTATGCTAAACATAATTTTTTCCACAAGAAGGCCGAATTGATTCTTTTACTATCTTTCTCCTTAAAATGTTGAACCTGCCATTTAGCTTGTTGAATATATAAACTATAGCTTTAATTACTTATGTGCTATCTTTAGTGTCTGTGTCAGTACTGTGTCAGGTTTGTTTAATTTCTTTTCCTCATTCTAGGTATGTTTTTCTGCTGCTTTGCATGCTTGGTAATTTTTGAATGACAAAAAGATACTGTGGCTTTTAATTTTTCTGAGTTTAGAAAGCTCAAGGGATAAAAAATTAGATAATTTTTTTGAGCTTTATGCTAGGACATATTTTTTTTTAAAAGATTTTATTTATTTATTTGACACACAGAGAGAAATCACCAGTAGGCAGAGAGGCAGGCAGAGAGAGAGAGAGAAGCAGGCTTCCTGCTGAGCAGAGAGCGCATTGTGGAACTCAATCCCAGGACCCTGGGATCATGACTTGAGCTGAAGGCAGAGGCTTTAACCCACTGAGCCAGCCAGGCACCCTATGCTAGGATATATTTAAGTTACTTGAAGACAGTTTAGTTGATCATTTGAATCTGTGTTTTAAGATTTCTCTTAGGCAACAACAGAATGATGTTTATTCTAAGGCTAATTATACCAACCACTAAGGGAAGACCTTTTCAAGTTCTCTGCCATTGGCTTGTGAATGATTAGATTTTCCACTCTGGCTTGCAGACGGGCAAGAGCACAGCTGTGTGAGAGCACTGGATACTGTTGTTCTAAGCCCTTTAGTTGGTCCTTTTCCAGCTGTCAGGTAGTTTCTTCACCTATGTGTGTGCTCCTGTTCATACACCACCATTATTCTACAGCAACTCTGCAGACATCAGTAAGTTCTCTTCTCTCTTTGTTCTGCAAACTCTATCTTTCATTCATTTTTATTTTTTTAAATTTTAATCGCAGCATAGTGAACAAATGTTGTATAACTTTCAGGCTTACACTGTAGCGATTCAGCAATCGTGTACATTATTCAGTGCTCTTCATAATGAGCCTACTTGTCATCCACTTCACCTGTTTTACTTATCCTCCACCCACTTCCCCTTCAGGCACCATCTGTGTATTCTCTACAGTTAAGAATCTACTTTCTTGGTTTTTCTTGTTTTTCTTTGTTTATTGTTTTGTTCCTTGATTCCACAGATAAGTGCAATTATATGGTATTTACCTTTCTGTGAATAACGTAGTTCACTTAGCATTATACTCTCTAGATCCATCCATGTTGTCGCACATGGCAAGATTTCATTCTTTTTTTTATGGCTGGTTAATATTCATATGTTTGTGTGTACACACACACACACACACACACACACACACCCCTTAACCTATCCGTGGACACTTGGGCTGCTTCCATAATTTGGCTCTTGTAATAACGCTGCAATAAACATAAGGGTACCTAAATTTTAAAAGTAGCGTTTTTTTATTCTTTGGGTAAAGAAAAATATTCCATGCTCATGGATTGGAAAATAGATATTGTTAAAATGTGCCTACTACCCAAAACAGTCTATAGATTTAATGCGGTCCCTATCAATACCAGCAGCATTTCTCACTGAACTAGAACAAGCAATCCTAAAATTTGTATCGAACCGAAAAGGAAGCCTGAAAAGCCAAAGCAATCTTGAAACAGAAGAACAAAGCTAGAGGTATTACAAATCTGGACTTAAAGTTAATTTACAAAGCTGCAGTAATCAAAAAAGTATGGTTCTGGCACCAAAAAAGACAAAAAGATCAAGGGAACAGAATAGAAAGCCCAGAAATCACCCCACAAATTCACGCCCAATTAACCTTTGACAAAGAAGGCAAGAACATACAGTGGGGGGAAAAACCCAGTCTCTTCAATAAATGGTGTTGGGGAAAACTAGATAGCAAGAGAATGAGCCGGGACCATTTAGACCATACACAAAAATAAACTCAAAATGGATTATGAACCTAAATGTGAGTCCTGAAACCATAAAAACCTAAGAAGAGAGCACAGGCTTTAATGTCTCTAATTTCATTTGTAGCCACTTTTTTCTAGATCTGTCTGCTGGGACAAGGGAAATACAAACCAAAATAAAATATTGGAACTACACCAAAATGAAAAGCTGTACCACAAAGGAAATAATCAATAAAACTAAAAGGCAACCTAGGGAATGGGAGAAGATATTTTCAAATGACATATCTGTTAAAGGGTCAGTATCTAAAATCTGTAAAGAACTTACACAACTCAACACCCCTCAAACTAAACCATCCAGTTAAAAAATGGACATAGGCACGAACAGACATATCTCCAAAGAGAATGTACAGATGGCCAACAGACACATGAAAAGATGCTCCATGTCAGGGAAATACAAATCAAACCTATGCTGAGATGTCACATCACACCTGTCAGTGTGGCTAAAATAAAAAATACAGGAAACTAAGGGTTGGTGAAGATATGAAGAAAAACCAACACTCATACACTATTGGTGGGAATATCAACTGGTTCAGCCACTGTGGAAACAGTATGAAGTTTCCTCAAAAAATTAACAATAGAAGTACCAAAATGTTGAGTAATTTCATTCCATACTCTCTAGAACTTTCTCTAGACTTTCAGCAACATCTGCTCCACTCTGGGAGTCTACCCCTCTGCCTAGGTTACCCTTTTGGCTTTAAGGCCTGGAAACTCTCATTACATTAAACTTGTTTTGTTTCTCATTTGTTAAGGATTATTTTCCCTTTTTGTAGGATTTACAGTTTCTGGAAAGCCATTGTTTTAAGTAGAAACATAAGTCTGTTCCCCATTACTCCATTATGAGAAGGAAAAGTCCTTTCTTTTTATAATCCTTCCACATTAACAGAATGTTCATCACCTTTTTTTCACTATAGTTGCTGGCGATTAAAAAAAAAAACAAGAACCTTTTCTTTTTTTTAGATTTATTGATTTGACAGAGACACAGCAAGAGAGGGAGCACAAGGAGGGGGAGTGGGAAAGGGAGAGGCAGGCTTCCCGAGGAGCAGGGAGCCTGATGCAGGACTCAGTCCCAGGACCCTTGGGATCATGACCTGACCTGAAGGCAGACACTTAATGACTGAGCCACCCAGGCACCCCTCCAAAAAACCTACTTTTAATTAAATAGAAACTTTCTACTATATTTCAGTACCATTTTCTTATTATTCGAAAACATATTCCTTCATTTAATTCTCCTTCAGTGTGGTAAACTTTGCTATCTCCTCCACCTACTAGTATTTTTAACTTCACCATTAGCCTCCCCTCCCCCAGTTATCCCTTAACTTTCTGACTTACCGTCCAGCATACTTTCTGAAAGCTGTGTTAAAGTCGTATTGTTTTGTTCGTAGAATGACAACTGCAAATATTTTGATTACATTCTTATATTCTTACATTGGCAAATATCTGATACTTTTGGGTCCTGTGTGGATGAAACATTAGGCTTTTTGTTCCATTCATGCTCATGGATTCAGAGAATCAACTGAATTATTCAACATGCATATCAGGGGGGTGCCTGGGTGGCTCAGTGGGTTAAGCCTCTGCCTTCAGCTCAGGTCATGATCCCAGGGTTCTGGGATCCAGCCCCGCATCGGGCTCTCTGCTCAGCGGTGAGCCTGCTTCCCCCTCTCTCTGCCTGCCTCTCTGCCTACTTGTGATCTCTGTCAAATAAATAAATAAAATCTTTAAAAAAATCATGCAAATCAGGTATTTTAGATAGGTTACTATGCCTCTAGCACTAATAATAATGAAATCCCAGTGCAAGACAGAAATAAAACAAGTCAGGCTAAGTAGGACACAAGAACTGATAATCTTGGGTTTGTGGGGATGAGAGGGAAAAAATGAGCAATTGTCAGGATTTGGGAATATTGATAACCATGGCTTGTTTTTGGAAAAAGCCCACAATTATCCCTCCAAGACCTGACAGATTTCACTGTGGCTCAAAATCTAAGAATGTATTAGCACTTTCTTAGCTGAAATAGCTTTGCAGTGATCAATGTTTGTTTTTCACTTTGTACCCATAGAACGAATATAAAATGTCTGTTAGTGATAAACACACACTCTCTCCTGAACCTTGCAGAATATTTCACTGACCTGAACTATTTTGACTCAGTTACTCTCTTCTGTGCACGAACAAATGCTTTTACTCAGACTCCATTTCTAAAACTTCTGTGGACAAGAAATTAAAAATGACAGCCCTGGATGCCACTGAGAGCAACTATATTTCCACAGAGTTGTCTTGGGATGCTAATGAAAGTCTTTTGTAACTAAGTATGTTTAACTGGTCTAAGCACTATCAAAAATGAATTAGTAGGCACCTGGGTGGCTCAGTCAGTTAAGCATCTACCTTCGGCTCCAGTCATGATCCGAGGGTCCTCAGATTGCGTCCCAGGTTGGGCTCCCTGCTCCTCAGGGAGTCTGCTTCTCCTTCTGCCCCTCCTCCCACTCATTCTCTCCACTTCTCTCTCTTTTGCTCTCTCTCAGATAAGTGAGATCTTTAAAAACATGAATTAGTAAAATATGAAAATACATATATTCTTCAATGGGATTTTAAACCATATTATCAAATCAACTAATATAGTTAAAAAACTGAAATGGGGGGAAAAAAAACTTGAGATCATGTCCTTTACTTTTTTCTCCTCACCCATTCCATCATTTTTTCATTTCCTTCCATGATGTTTTCTTTTTCCCCAATTCCTACAAAATAGTACTTGAATCGCTTTTAAATTTGATGACTAAAATCAGTTTTGTCTAGCCATTAGTAACTTTCTTGAACTCCAAACTCTCTTGGTAACTAATGTGACTATCATTAGATTTGGAGTTAGCTTTCAGATTGTTCATTTAAACTCATAAGATTTCATTAAAAATGTCTGATGAACTTTTCTGTATTACTTAAAATAGCATTTTCATATTAAGGACAGAACACATTTAGTGCTTTCACAAAGCAAACCTAGCCAATTGCTAACTCATCTTATTAGTTTTCATAGAATGTAAAGAAGAAATATCCTTATCCCAAGTTATGTATGAAAGAGGAAAAATAGATAAATATGTGTATATGTTAACTTATCCAGAAATAGTGTGGTTTATGGACATTTCTTTCCCACTTTATGTATATTTCTTTAGTTATACAGTGTAATTTTATTAAATGTTCATATGTTATATGCATTCTTTATCTGATTCTAAAGGTGGAGTAGAAATTTTGGGGTTTGGGAACTAGATAGTGAAGGAAGAAAGAATCACATGTCTACTAAAAGATTTAAGAAAAGTACATAGTACAAGCTGAGGCACAGATGGGTTGATAATAACATTAATATATAAATCAAGAAAAATTAAAGCCACCATTAAGTGGGAAGTGCCCAAGACATTATATGATTGACAGAATAAAAATACTTGCTTAGGAATTGTATAGAGGTCTGAAACAAGATTTTAGTTTGAGTGCCAAGAATTCCAAGGAACTCAATATGCCTAAAGAGAATTAAGAATTAAGCAAATATCATATAGCACCTCATAGGATATTGTATGTATCTGTGAAGCTAGGGATGGTAGGTGAGTGAAGAATTATCACTGGTGCCTCAACAGAAAACGGTGAGGTCCATGGAGTTCCTATAGGGTAAGAATAAAGCAGAAACAAGGACAGAATAGGCTTTTTAAAAATTTATTATTCTCCTATACTACAGTTATATACTGCATACTCTTCTGAAGAAAATACTTCATACAGTTGAAAATAAATAGTAGGCTATAATAAATTTGCTGTGAGAGCTCAGAGGTACAATTGAGATGATCTGAAAACTGAGACGTTGAAATCCAAATGTTCTAAATCATTTTGTCTATTCTGTTTTTGAGCATGGACAGAATATTTGGAAATACATGCTCCTACAAGTTTAACACTTAAATAACAATAATCTATTCAGTGATTTTTATCTTATGCAATATAATGCTGTTTGTCATTAATAAATTATATTTATTATGATTATATTTATTATATTATATATATTTATATATATATAATATTTATTATTATATTTATATATGATTCTCAATATAATTTTAAAGTTAATTTAATTTAAAAACTGGCTAGTCTTTTGGTTTCAGGTCCAAGCTGTAAAAGTGTCATAATTTGGCACTCTTTGTCCACAATAAGAAAGGCTGGGCAAGCTGAAAACGAACAACTTTCTTAGAAAACTCAGAGCAGAGGGCAAACAGTTATCCTCAGTTGTGGAGAGGCAGGAGCAGCAGCAGCTGGAAGCCATGAATGATAGTAAGGCTTACTTTATTGGAAAATCAGAGATTGCTGCCAGCGAAGTGTGGACTGGAGTAAGAAACTTCTGAGAGTCACAATTCCCTCTAGAGACTGCACTAGGCTTTCACAGAAAAAAATCTGAGAAAAACTACTTCATGACGCCGAGGAATAAACGAAGAGACACCACTATGATACCCTCCAAAAGCCTCATCATGAAGCCCAAGTCTCAGGGAAGCCCTTAGCCAGACCTTATTTTCCATGGTGGAAAGGAGTTACGTGACACTGTAACTTTTCCAGCTTCCTATTTGAAAAAGAGAAGGAAAAACTAATTCACAATAGACAGAAGTAATTCTGTCTGAAGACAGAACTTCAAAAACAAAGCAAAACAAAACAAAAACAAAAAGGTTGGGAAAGCTGAAAGTAAAACAGATGAGGAGACAAAAAAGATAAAAGTTGCATGCCTAGAAAAGAACCAAAGAACAAGAAAGGCAAACTCCAGAGAGAGGGGAGAACTATAAAACTGAGATTTATTCCAAAGAATGTGGCTTGCTTTCCTTCTCATATCCATCCATCATCCCAATAAACCTCAAGTGTATTAACAGTGAATTGTAGTTGAAAGAGGTCCCAAGATATATAGTCTTTCTGAGGAACAGGGCAAACACAAGCCCTAAATCCAAGAGAGGTATAACTACAAACAGTAGAGGTATTTGAAACCTATCACTAAAGAAAGCTGAAATTCTAGTCAAATTAGTATAACTTCTCACATGACAACATAGATAACACCTATGGCACATACAATGTCCAAATTTGAACAAAAAACCTAAAGAAACAAAACCATCCTCAGAAACAAATTCAGATGTGACACAAATGTAGGAATTATCAGACAAGTGTTTTACAGTACTCTGTCACCAGAGAGATAACAACAATGCAAGAGAACCAAAAGCACATGCAAGAAATCAAGAAGTAAGTAACTGAAACGAAGAATGCCTTTGATCTGCTCACCAAATTTAACACTCCAAGGAAAGAGTCAGTGAACTTCAAGGGAATCAATGGAAACTTTTCAAACTGAAATGAGAACATGAAAAGAAAATGAAAAAAGACATCAGAACGTCTAAGAACTGATGAACAGTACCAAAAGTTTCGATGTAGGCATAATTGGAAAAATGAAAAAAGAGAATGCAGCAGAATATTCAAATCGTAATAGAAAATTTTCACATTACTTATAGACAAATCACAGATTAAGGAATTTCAAAGATCATCAACAACCACTTGTCAGTAGGGGAAGGAAAATTAAACAACAAAATACTCCATGCCTTTTAGAGTCAGTAAAAATTAAAACAACAACAACAACAAAAAAACTACATCCTAAGAGTAACAGTTTTGTCAAGGACTTGGAAAAATGGGAATTTCCATCATTGGCAGGAATGGGAATGGTGCATCCACTCTGGAAGACTCATTGACAGTTTCTTAAAAAGCTAAACAGAGGTTTATCTTTGAGCTAGCAATGACATTGTTAGTATTTGTTCACCTCTTTTGTAAACTAATGTCCACACATCCATGGGAAAGTTTACAATAGCACTATTTATAATTGCCCAAAACTCAAAGAACTTGAGATGTCCTTCAATATGTGTGAGGATATATAGTGAAATATACTTACTATTTAGTATTCAGGGATAACAGGTCATGAGCTATTGAGTGAATGTTAACTGCATATTGCTAACTGAAAGTTGTCAGCCTGAACAGGTTACATATTGAATTATTAAGTTTACATGATGTTCAGAAAAAATAAGAACTATAGGACAGAAAACAAAAAAGTAATGACCTTGGATTCTAAGGGAGAGGAAAGTTCAATAGGTGAAACAGGATTTGGGGGGGAATAACCAATTCTGTGTGATAGAGTACTGGTGAATACATTAGACCATGAACTTGTCAAAACCATTACAACTTCATAGCACAAAGAGTGAAACTTAATGCATAAAAAAAATGTTTAAATCCATGAGGAGGTTAGGGTTTCCAAAGATGTAAAGCAAACTAGAAGAAAAGAATCTAATTGTATCAAAATGCAGGACATAACCTCACTAAAAGGGAAAAGTACAAGGTAATCATCTAAAAAACTTTGGAAATGAATAAAGAGTCCAAGACTATAGATAATAAAAGCTGTATAAAAGGTTGATATCCAGGATCTATAAAGAACTTCTCAAACTCAACACACACAAAACAGATAATCATATCAAAAAATGGGCAGAAGATATGGACACTTCTCCAATGAAGACATACAAATGGCTATCAGACACATGAAAAAATCATCATCATCACTAGCCATTAGGGAGATTCAAATTAAAACCACATTGAGATACCACCTTACACCAGTTAAATGGCCAAAATTAGCAAGACAGGAAACAACGTGTGTTGGAGAGGATGTGGAGAAAGGGGAATCCTCTTACACTGTTGGTGGGAATGCAAGTTGGTGCAGCCACTTTGGAGAACAGTGTGGAGATTCCTCAAGAAATTAAAAATAGAGCTTCCCTATGACCCTGCAATTGCACTACTGGGTATTTACCCCAAAGATACAGATGGAGTGAAAAGAAGGGCCATCTGTACCCCAATGTTCATAGCAGCAATGGCCACAGTCGCCAAACTGTGGAAAGAACCAAGATGCCCTTCAACAGATGAAAGGATAAGGAAGATGTGGTCCATATACACTATGGAGTATTATGCCTCCATCAGAAAGGATGAATACCCAACTTTTGTAGCAACATGGATGGGACTGGAAGAGATTATGATGAGTGAAATAAGTCAAGCAGAGAAAGTCAATTATCATATGGTTTTACTTATTTGTGGAGCATAAAAAATAACATGGAGGACATGGGGAGATGGAGAGGAGAAGGGAGTTGAGGGAAATTGGAAGGGGAGGTGAACCATGAGAGACTATGGACTCTGAAAAACAACCTGAGGGTTTTGAAGGGGCGGGGGGTGGGAGGTTAGGGGTGCCAGGTGGTGGGTATTAAGGAGGGCACATATTGCATGGAGCACTGGGTGTGGTGCAAAAACAATGAATACTGTTAGGCTGAAAAGAAATTTAAAAAAAAAGAATACCTTAAAAAAAATAAAATGGATACACAAAGTCTCAAAAAAAAAAAAAGCTGTATAAAAACCCTGCATTAGTTGGTAAAGCTGTTTCTTATTGAGTACTGATTAACAATTATGAAACCAGTATACTTATAGACTAGAATTGAATTATTATGTAAATGGATGAAAGATGGTGGCACTCAGGGTCTCACTGTTGGAATGAGAGATAAGCAAAGGGGAAAAGGTCTAGAATGAAATTTATGCATTAGAGTGGGAGGTGTGAGGGTGAACTTGTGCTTAGCTTAGAAAAGACACCAATGGATAAATAATTACAGGAGTGACATCCTCATAATGGTGGAGTAAGTGTTTTACACTATCTTTTCCCTACAGAATACTGATGGAGACAACCACTTATGGACAAGGAAGACTTTCTGGAAATCCAGGCATCCATTGGGGAAGTTTTAGCACATTGGTAGAAGCAAAAAAAATACAACATGGAGGCATGGAAACCAGTAATGTTTCATTTTACCCACATCGCCCATTTCCTAAACCAGCACAGCTCAGTGTTAAGAGAAACTTTTTCAGTCCATAATTTCTTCCAAGGGGGAAAGTCAGAGTGTGTGAATAGTACACAGCTTCTCCATCAGGGCAAAACTTGGCCTAAGAGTCTCATTTCTCTTTTGCCCTATCCAGAATACTGAGTACTGAACTTCACGACTTGGAAGCAGTTGAGGGGTTAAGAAAATGACAGCTAGGACATGGTGGAAGTACTAGATAGAAGCAGATTTTACTAAATGTGTCACAGACACCATCGGGTCCCAGTGAGTCACAGGGGACACCTAGAATGCAGATCCCAAAGGGCTCATTGGCACTCCCAGCAGCAGCAAGAGTTTCACAGAGGGCTGGTTCACGAAGCTAGACCAAATCTGTGAGCCTGGAAGAGTACCACGATCTTGAGCATGCCCGCCATTCTAGGGCAAGCAAAATGAAGACCGTCTACAACAGGTCTGGCTTTATGGTATTGAGAGATAGCGTTATTAGAGGATTGAGAGAAGATACAGGACCTTTAAGAATTCTTTCACACAGGGGGCACCTGGGTGGCTCAGTGGGTTAAAGCCTCTGCCTTCTGCTCGGGTCATGGTCCCAGGGTCCTGGGATCGAGCCCCACATCGGGCTCTCTGCTCCGCAGGGAGCCTGCTTCCTCCCCTCTCTCTCTGCCTGCCTCTCTGCTTGCTTGTGATCTCTCTCTCTGTCAAGTAAATAAATAAATAATCTTAAAAAAAAAAAAAAAGAATTCTGTCACACAAGGTAGCAAAAAGTATTCAGCAGGTGTATCTATGAGAAAAGCCTGGGAAAGCCTCAGAATCTCTTGCAGGGCTGGCAAGGTATTTCTCTCACCTACTTAGTGAAGACTACAGGGGGTGACTGCTTCCTCAGGTGTGAAGTCAGCAATGTAAGACTTCAAGGAACATGCAAAAAAAAACCCACAAAAAACAAAAATAGGATAACACCAGAAGAACACAGTAATTTTCCAGGAATCAACCACAAAGAAATGAAGATCAATGATTTACCTGATAAAGAATTCAAAATAGCAGTTTTAGGAAACCTCAAAGAGCTATAAGAATTTTTCTTAGTTTTTGTAACTAATTTACATAACTACCAATAATTAAAACCTGCATGTTGGTTTATGGTAGAAAAATGTGTAAAATCATTGTCAGTATAAATGCTTATACTTGTTCAACTTCACAAATGAGGCTTCCCTTTTCTTGGAGCTTTAAATGTAGTTCAATCATGTGCAGTGTGATCACAATTTTTTTTTTTTTGGTCTTTGATTACTGAATATTAGGCAAGCATTCTTTGTTTTAAGAAAATTTTCATTTGAAGCTAAATGTATGGCAAATCTTTGTAAAACTCCTCTACAACTGAGCCAAGCAGCATTAGCAAAGAACACAGGATCATTAAATTTGTTGTCTTCTAAACTTAGTGAAGAGTCCTAGAATTTGCAGATATATACTACAAGATGTTAACAACTGTGTCCATATTTTTAGCACATTCGGCTTCAAAAAACTTTGTACATTTTCCACATGTACAGTGAGAGTTTCTTATTTGAAAATGTCCATAAATTTGAACTTTTGACCCCTAAAAATAATAAAGATATCACAGTGAAATCAAGAAAAAAATACACCAACAAAATACAAAGTTTAACAGAAATAATTTTAGAAGAACCAAACAAATTCTGGAGCCAAAGTATACAGTGAATGAAATGAAAAATGCAATTAAAAGCATCAAAAGCATACTGTTCAAGCAGAAAAAAAAAGATTCTGTGAAGTAGAACACATCATCTTTGTAATTATTCAAAGGAAAAACAAAAAAAGAGTGAAGAAAGCCAACATGAACCATGGAATATCATGAAGATAAGCTGGAATCTCAGAAGGAAAATAGAGGAAGAAAGGAACAGAAACCTTAAAGATTTAATGGCTGGGGACTTCTCAAATATGGGGAGGGATCTGAACATTCATTAATATGTCATCCCCAGGGACGCCTGGGTGGCTCAGTTGGTTAAAGCCTCTGCCTTCAGCTCAGGTCATGATCCCAGGGTCCTGGGATTGAGCCCCACATCAGGCTATCTGCATCATGGGGAGCCTACTTCCTCCTCTCTCTCTGCCTGTCTCTTGTGATCTCTGTCAAATAAATATCTTTAAAAAAATGTCATCCCTCACAAACCATAAGAGACCCTGACTCTCACAAAACAAACTGAGGATTGCCAGGGGGAGGGGGGTAGGGAGAGGGTGGTGGGGTTATAGACATTGGGGAGGGTATGTGCTATGGTGAGTGCTGTGAAGTGTGTAAACCTGGAGATTCACAGACCTATACCCCTGGGGCTAATAATACATTATATGTTTGTATAAAAAAATTTAAAAAAAAAAGTAATCCCCAAATTTCCAACTAAAATGATTGTCTCCAAAAAACATTATTGTACATTTTTGTCTGAAATCAAAGACAGAATATTTTAAGCAGCAAGAGCAGTAAGAGGAAATTCTCTCATAGAAGGGAATCCCCATAAGGCTACCATTGGATTTCTTGGAAGAAACTTTGCAGGTTAAGAGTGGAATGACATAGTCAAAGGACTGGGACTGGGGGGTGAGAGGGGACCTTGCCACCCAATGTACTTTACCCTGCAAAGTTGTCCTTCAAAAGTGGAGGTAAGGTAAAGACATTCCCAAACAAAAGTTGAGGGAGATAATCACCATGTTACCTGCCTTACAAAAAAGGATGAAAAGAATTTGCTGAGCTAAAATGAAAGGACATTAATTAGAAATATGAAAATATATGAAAGTATAAAAACACACTGGTAAAGTTAAGTATACAATCAATTCAGAATACTCTAATAATGCAGTGTGTGAATTTGTGGTGTGTCAGTGAACCCTAGTGTAAGGGTTGAAGGAAAATACTACAAATGTCTAAACTACAGTAATTTTAATGGTTATACAGTACAAATACATAAGTTGCAAAGTTGCAACATTAAAAACATAAAGGAAGAGTAAATGATTAGAGTTTTTAAATGTAATTGAAGGTGTTAGCCTAACATAAGCCATTTTAAGTATGATTTATGTTTACCACAAACCTAAAACTTGGAGTAAGTTGAAAAAAAAAATTAAGAGAAGTGAATCAAAGCATACCACTATGGAAAATCCTAAATTCACATAGGAGGACAAGAATGGAAGAAAGGAACAAGAGAATCCCACAACCTTACCTACAAGTCCTTACTTATCATTAACTCTTTAAGTATAAAAAGATTAAATGCTCCAGCATCAGAAGCTGACCAAACCATGTGCCGCCTAAAAGAAACTCATTTCAGCTTGAGGAGACATAGAGGTTCAAAGTGAAGTTATGGAGAAAGATATTCCATGCACATGGAAACCTAAAGAGAGCAGGAATAGCTGTACATACTTAAGAAAAAAAAAATAGACTTTAAGTCAAAACCTGTAACAAGAAAAAAAATAATGAGATAAGGAAGGCCATATTATAAATGGATCATTCATCAAGGATATATACCAGTCATAAATATACATGAACGAAACATCAGAATACCTAAATATATTAAGAAAATACTAACAGATATTAAAAGAGAAAGAACAATAAAAACATGCTAGAGGACTTGATTACCCTACTTTCAACAATGGATAGATTATCCTAAAAAATTCATAAGGAAATTTGTCAGCACTGTGTTTTAGAATAAACGGCCCTAACATATTTAGAGGACATTTCTACCAACAGCAGCAGGATAAAGATTCTCAAGTGAATAGGGAACATTATTCAAGTTAATGCATACAAATTATGTTTTCTGACCACAATGACATGAAACTAGAACTCAATAGCTGGAGGAAATCTGAAAAATTTGCAAGTGTGTAGAAATGAAACACACTCCTGAAGAACCAATGAGTCAAAGAAAAAAATGAAAAGACTAGTTAAAAACTATCTTGAGACAAAAGAAAAAACAAAACCCATAACTTATGGGTGGTAGAAAAAGCAATTCTATGAGGGAAGTTGATGAAGATCTCAAACAAACAACCTAACTGTACATTTAAAGGAGCCAGAAAAAGAACAAGGGAAGCCCAAAGTTAGTAAAAGGAATATAACAAGATCAGAGCAGAAATAAATCCAGAACAACAACATTGAGCTGGTTTCATGAAAGATGAAATTGACAAACATTTAGGCAGGCTTAAAAAAAGAAGGAAAAATCAAACTCAGAAATAAAAATGGTGATATTACGGTTGACAGACTACAAATACAAAAGATCCTAAGAGATACCATAAGCAATTACAGGGTAACAAATACAGAACCTATTAGGATTCAATCATCAAGAAATAAAAAATCTGAACAGACCTGTAAGGACGAAGAAGACTAAAGCAGTTATCAAAAACCTCTCAACAAATGAAACCCAGGACCAGATGGTTTCTTTGGTGAATTCTTGTAACAGTTTTAGAATTACCGCAACCATAAAATGAGTTTGGGAATGTTCCCTACTCTTCAATTTCTTGGGCCAGCATTACCCTGATACCAAAGCCAAATAAGCTAAAAGAAACTATATACCAATATCCCTGCTAAATATAAATGCAAAAATGTTAGCAAAATGCTATCAAATTAAATTTAACAGCATAATAAAAGGATTAAAATTGGGTATAGGAGAAACATATCATAATAAACACTGTAACAGCCAAGTCCACAGTTTACATACACTCACATAAAAATATGAAAGCCAGTCTTCTAAAATCATGAATTAGGGGCACCTGGGTGGCTCAGTGGGTTAAGCCTCTGCCTTCAGCTCAGGTCCTGGGATCAAGCCCTGCATTGGGCTCTCTGCCAGCAAGAAGACTGCTGCCCCTCTCTCTGCCTGTTGCTCTGCCTACTTGTGATCTCTCTGTGTCAAATAAATAAAATCTTTTTAAAAAATAAAACCATGAATGAGACAAGGAGACCTATTCTCATCACTCCTATTCGAACATAGTCCTGAAAGTCCTAGCAAGAACATTCAGGCAAGAAAAATCAGAAAGGGAAAAGTAAAATTGCTTATTTGCAGATGACATGATCCTATATGTGGAAAATTCTAAGCACAACACTGAAAATTGTTAGAACTAATTAATGTACTTTCAATGAAGTCAAAGAATACAAAACATAAATCAGTTGCATTTCTGTACACTTAAAAAATATATCTGCAAAAGAAAACTGTCTCATTCACAATGGCATCTAAGAAAAAGATTACATAGTGACATATTTCACTAAGGGGATGAAAGATTTGTACGCTCAGAAAAAAACTTTGATCAAAGACATGAATGAATGAAAATACAGCCTGTGTTCTGGGATGGAATGAACTTATGTTAAAATACTGGAACACCCCAAAGGATTTATAGATCTCATAGAATTCCTAACTGGTTTCTAATGGCATTGTTTTTCACAAAAATATCTTTTAAAGTTCCAAAATTTGTACGGAACCATAACTGACCTTGAATAACCAAAGAAATTCAAAGAAAAAACAAAGCTGGAGGCATCATACTTCCTGTTTTTAAACTCTATTACAAACTCATCTAAGTAAACACATAGACCAAGGGAGCAGAATTTGCTCAGTAAATAAAAAATGAACCTTTGTGTATACAGTCAACTCATATTTGAAAAGGGACCCAAGAATACTCACTGGGGCAAGAATAGTCTCTTCCATAAATGGTGTTTTAAAAACTAAATATTATATGTAAAAGAATGAAATTGGACCCCCACTTTCACCACTTATAAAAATAAACTCAAAATGGAGTCAGGATTAAGACCTGAAACTGTTAAACTCCTAGAGGAAATCAAAAGAAAAACTCCTTGACCTTGATCTTGGTAATTTTTTTTTTTTTGGAGGTGATACCAAAAGCAAAAACAAGGGGATTATGTCAAACTATAAAGTTTCTGCACAGAAAAAAAAAAAAAACAACAACAACAAAAAAAACCTACCAATGGATGGAATGGGAGAAGATATTTGCAATCATCTACTGGATAAGAGGATAATATCATCCAAAATATAAGGAACTCCTACAAATGAATAGTTCCCCCCCCCCAAAAAAAATCTATTTTAAAAATGAGAAGACCTGAAGAGACATTTTTCCAGAGAAGGCACATAGATGGCCAATAGGTACATGAGAATTTGCCGAACATCACTAATCATCAGGAAAAGGCAAATCAAAACCACCATAAAAATTACATCAGACCTATTACAAGGAGCAAGATGCAGAGAGGTAGGAAACCTAAATATCATCAGGTCTCAGGAATTCAGTTAGATAGTTATCAAACCATTCTGAACACCTACAAACTCAACAGGAGATAGAAGAAAAGAATAGCAGCAATTCTACAAACAGAAAAGCAACCACTTTCTGGAAGGTGGACATGCAGAGAAGTGAATCTGAGGTGCTGTTTGGGAAGATACACCACAGGGGTAGGGAGCCTCTGTCAGCCAGCTCCTGGCAAGTGAGAAAGCAGCAGAGCACAAAATCAGAACTTTAAAAGTCTGCTCCAGTGAGGGACATCACTGGAGTGGCTAAGCAGGGGATGGAACCCTCACTGGGACAGTGTGGTCTCAGGACCCTCGGGGTCACAGAAAGACCAGGCCTTGAGTGTGGCAGAGCTCCCAAGTATTAGATCAGGGAGCTAAGGAGTGGGCTCTCAGCTCAGGGCTGCCATAAACCATGATCTGCAGCACAGGTGGGCCACTACTCTTCAAGCAGGGACCCCACAAGCAGCATATCCAGGTAGACTATCTTTCCTCCCCCAGGAAGAGTGGCACAGGAGCCTGCCACAGCGATCTGCTGGGTTTGGAGACTCCAAATGGGGTTATGTGCCAGAGATAGGAACGTTTGGTCACAGACTAGGTAAGCACGGAGCACCACTGGAGACCAGGGAGACGAGTGATTGACTGCTTTTCTCGGAGGGCTCACTGAGGAGTGGGCCGCAAGCTCTCAGCTCCTCTGGGTGGGAGATTGGGAGGCCACCATCTTCATTATGATCCTCCAAATCTGTATAGAAAGCTTTCAGGGAACAAAAGGTACTGAGCATAAACCGGAGCAGACTTAGACTGGCCCCTGGCAAGGGTGGTGCAACTCTGCCTTGGGCAAAGACACTTGAGAATCACTGCAACAAGCCCCTCCCCCAGAAGATCAGTAAGAACATCCAACCAAGACCATGTTTACCAATCACTGAGAACTGCAAATCTCCAGTGCTAGGGGAATACAGTATATAGAAATTATTGCTTTTCCCCCATGATTCTTTAGTCTTTCGGAGTTAGATTTTCTTTAATTTTTAATTTCTCTTTCCTTTTTCAACCAACATCTTACCAATGCCTTCATTTTTAATGTTATATTCTATCCCTTCATTATATTTAACTTTATTGTTGGTATATATATGTTTTTTCTTTCTTTAGAATGTTGGGGTATAGTTTCTTCAAACAGACCAAAATATACCCTAAATCTAGTGTATGGCTTGTTCTAGTCTCCTGCCTAATCCCAGTCTAATTTTTTCCCCTCTTTTTTCAATGAACTTATCAACTCCTTCTTTGAAATCTTTAACTTTCATCTTTACTGTATATTCCATCTTTTCATAGGATGACTGTAAAAATAAGCTTTTCCTTCCTTAAAATTTTGGGAGGTAGTTTATTCTAACAGGCCAAAATGTACCCCAAATCTAGGGTGTGCCTCTGTTCTATTCACCAGCCTGAACCTAGTCTTTATTTTCCTCTTTTTTCCCCATTTCTCTTGCCCCAAGTTTCAGGTCTCTTCTGATTTGTTTAGTGTGTATTTTTCTGTGGTAGTTGTTACCCTTTTAGCATTTTGTTCTCTCATTCATCTATTCTTCTCTTGACAAATGACAAAATGGAAAAAACTCACCTCAAAAAAAAAAAAAAAAAAAAAGAACAAGAGGCAGTACCAACTGCCAGTGACCTAATCAACACAGACATGAGTAAGATGTCAGAACGAAAGTTCATGACAATAGAGTATATGACAATTATCAAGATTCTAGCTGAGCTTGAAGAAAGCATAGAAGATAAAAGAGAATCCCTTTCTGAAGAAATAATATCTAAGTTGAAGTAAAAAAGGCTATTGATAGGTGCAATAAAAAATGGAGGCTATATCTGCTAGGATAAATGAGGCAGAAGAGAGAATTAGTGATATAGAAGACCAAATGATGGAGAATAAAGAAGCTGAGAAAAAGATAAACAACTACTGGATCACAAGGGGAGAATCTGAGAGGTAAGTGATACCATAAGATGAAACAATATTAGAATAATTCGGATCCCAGAAGAAGAAAAAGAGAGAGGGGCAGAAGGCATACCAGAAAAAGTTATAGCAGAAAACGTCCCTATGGGATGCCTGGGTGGCTCAGTGGGTTAAGCCACTGCCTTCGGCTTGGGTCATGATCCCAGAGTCCTGGGATCGAGTCCCACATTGGGCTCCTTGCTTAGCAGGGAGCCTGTTTCTCTCTCCACCCCTGCCTGCCTCTCTGCCTGCTTGTGTGCTCTCTCTCTCTTTCTCTCTGACAAATAAATAAATAAAATCTTTAAAAATAAAAAGAAAGGAAAGAAAATGTCCCTAGTTTGGGGAAGGAAACAGTCATCAAAATCCCGGAAGCACAGAGAACCCCCTCAAAGTCAATAAAAATAGGTCAACACCCCCTCATCTAATAGTAAAACTTACAAATCTCAGAAACAGAAAACCCTGAAAGTAGCTCTGGACAAGAGGTCTATAACCTAGAAAAGTAGAAATATTAGGTTGGCAGCAGACCTATCCACAGAGACCTGGCAGGCCAGAAAGGACTGGCATGATATATTCAGAGCACTAAATGAGAAATATATGCAACCAAGAATACTATATCCAACTAGGCTGTCATTGAAAATAGAAGGAGAAATAAAAAGCTTCCAAGACAAACACCAAACTAGACCTACAAGAAATACTGTAAGGGGTCCTCTGAGCAAAGAGAGAGCCTAAAATTAACATAGACCAGAAAGAAACAGAGGCAATATACAGTAAGAGTCACCTTGTAGGCAATACAATGGCACTAAATTCACATCTTTCAATATTTACCCTGAATGTAAATGGGCTAAATGCTGCAATCAAAAGACACAGGTAGCAGAATGGATAAAAAGGCAAGACCCATCAATAAGCTGTCTGCAAAAGACTCACTTTAGGCCCAAAGACACCTCCAGATTTAAATTGAGAGGGTGGAAAAACCATTTACCATGCTAATGGACATCAAAAGACAGCTAGGGTGGCAATCCTTATATCAGACAAATTAGATTTTAATCCAAATACTATAAGACATGAGGAAGGACACTATCATACTTAAAGGGTCTATCCAACAGGAAGATCTAACAATTGTAAATATCTATACCCCTAACATGAGAGCAGCCAATTATGTAAGCCAATTAATAACAAAATCAAAGAAACACATCAGCAGTAATACAATACAGGGGATTTTAACAACCCCCTCATTGAAATGGACAGATCTAAGTAAAAGATCAACAAAGAAACAAAGGCTTTAAATGACACTGGACTAGATGGACTTCACAGATAAATTCAGAACATTCCATCCCAAAGCAACAGAATACACATTTCTCTCTAGGGCACATGGAACATTCTCCAGAATAGATCACATCCTGCATCACTAATCCAGTCTCAAGTGGTACCAAAATATTGGGATCATTCCCTACATATTTTCAGACTACAATGCTTTGAAACTTGAACTCACAAGACGAAATTCGGGAAGAAATATATGGAAGCTGAAGAGCATTGTACTAAAGAATGAATGGGTCAACTAGAAATTAAAGAATTTAAAAATCCGTGGAAACAGGGAAGCCTGAGTGGCTCAGTGGGTTAAGCTGCTGCCTTTGGTTCAGGTCATGATCGTGGGGTCCTGGGATCGAGTCCCATACCAGGCTCCTTGCTTGGCGGGGAGCCTGCTTCTCTCTCTGCCTCTGCCTGCCTCTCTGTCTCTCTGACAAATTTTTTAAAAATTCATGGAAACAAATGAAAATGAAAACACAAGTGTTCAAAATCTTTGGGATGCAGTAGAGGCGGTCCTGATAAATTAGATAATAATACAAGACTTTCTCAAGAAACAGGAAAGGTCTCCAATACACAACTTAACCTTACACCTAAAGAAAAAACCAAATAAAGCCTAAACCCAGTAGGAGAATAAAAATAATAAAGACCAGAGAGGAAATCAATGAGATAGAAACCAAAAGAACAGTAGAACAGATCAGCGAAAGTAGGAGCTGGTTCTTTACAAGAATTATTAAGATTAATAAACCTCTGACCAGACTTACCAAAAAGAAAAAAGACCCAAATTAATAAAATCATGAATGAAGAGGAAAGATCACAACCAACACCAAAGAAATACAATTATAAGAACATATTATGAGCAACTCTATGCCAGCAAATTAGACAATCTGGAAGAAATGGATGCATTCCTAGAGACTAGAAACTACCATAACTGAACCAGGAAGAAATAGAAAACCTTAACAGACCCATAATCAGCAAGGAAATTGAAGCAGTCATCAAAAAATCTCCCAACAAATAAGAGCCCAAGGCCAGATGGCTTGCCAGGGGAATTCTACCAAACATATAAAGAAGAATTAATACCTATTCTCCTGGAAGTGTTCCAAAAAAATAGAAATGGAAGGAGAACTTCCAAAGTTCTTTCTGGCCTTTATGAGACCAGCATTACCTTGATCCCCAAACCAGACAAAGACCCCATCAAGAAGGGGAATTACAGATCGATATCCCTGATGAACATGGATGCAAAAATTCTCACCAAAACACTGGCCAATAAGATCCAATAGTATATTAAAATGATTATTCACCATGACCAAGTGGGATTTATTCCTGGGCTGCAAGATTAGTTCAACATCTGTAAATCAATCAAGATGATATACATTAATAAAAGAAAGAACGAGAACTATATTATCCTCTCAACAGATGAAGAAAAAGCAATTGACAAAATACAGCATCCTTTCATCAAAATTCTTCACAGTGTAGGGATAGAGGGTACATACCTCAATATCATAAAAGCTGTCTATGAAAAGCCCACAGCAAGTATCGTTCTCAATGGGGAAAAACTGAGAGCTTTTTCCTTAAAGTCAGGAACACAGCAGGTATGTCCACTCTCACCACTGCTATTCAACATAGTACTAGAATTTCTAGCCTCAACAATCAGATAATAAAAAGATATTAAAGGCATCCAAATTAGCAAAGAAGAAGTCAAACTCTCACTCTTTGCAGATGATATGATTCTTTACATGGAATACTCAAAAGACTCCACCCTCAAATTGCTAGAACTCGTATAGGAATTCAGTAAAGTGTCAGGATATAGAATCAATGCACAGAAATCAGTTGCATTTCTATACACCAACAAGATGGAAGAAAGAGAAATTAAGGAATCAATTCCATTGGCACCAAAACCATAAATTACCCAGGAATAAACCTAGCCAAAGAAGCAAAGAATCTGTACTCAGGAAACTACAGAATATTCATGAAAGAAATAAGACACAAAGAAATAGAAAAACATATAATACAATGCTCAGGGACTGGAAGAACAAATATTGTGAAAATGTCCATACTATCTAGAGCAGTCTACACATTTAATGCAATCCCTATCAAAATACCATCAACTTTTTTCAAAGAAATGGAGCAAATAGTCCTAAAATTTGTATGGAACCAGAAAAGACCTCAAATAGCCAGAGGAATGTTGAAAAAGAAAGCCAAAGTTGGTGGCATCACAATTCCAGACTTCAAGCTCAATTACAGAGCTGTAATCATCAAGACTGTATAATACTAGAACAAAAACAGACACATAGATCAGTGGAACAGAATAGAGAGCCCAGAAATAGACCCTCAACTCTATGGTCAACTCACCTTTGACAAAGCAGGAAAGAATATCCAACAGAAAAAAGACAGTCTCTTCAACAAATGGTGTTGGGAAAATTAAACAGCCACATGCAGAAGAATGAAACTAGACCATTTCCTTACACCACACACAAAAACAGTCTCAAAATGGATGAAAGACCTCAATGTGAGACAGAAATTCATCCAAATCCTTGAGGAGAACACAGGCTGCATCTTCGACCTCAGCCACAGCAACTTCTTAGACATGTTGCCAAAGGCAAGGGAAGCAAGGGCAAAAATGAACTAGTGGGACTTTATCAAGATCAAAAGCTTTCGCACAGCAAAGGAAACAGTCAATGAAACTAAAAGACAACTGACAGAATGGGAGAAGATATTTGCAAATGACATATCAGGTAAAGGGCTAGTATCCAAGATCTACAAAGAACTGCTCAGACATAACACCCAAAGAACAAATAATACAGTTGAGAAATGGGCAGAAGACATGAACAGACATGTCAGCAAAGAAGACATCCAAATGGCCAACAGACACATGAAAAAATGCTCAGCATCACTCAGAAACAGGAAAACACAAATCCAAACCTCAATAAGATACCACCTCACACCAGTCAGAATGGCTAAAATTAGCAAGTCAGAAAATGACAGGTGTTGCCTAGGATGCGGAGAAAGGGGAACCCTCCTACACTGTTTGTTGGAAAACCAGATGGTGCAGCCACTCTGGAAAACAGTATGGACATTCCTCAAAAAGTTGAAAATAGGGGCACCTGGGTGGCTCAGTGGGTTAAGCCTCTGCCTTCAGCTCAGGTCATGATCTCAGGGTCCTGGTATCGAGCCCCACAACAGGCTCTCTGCTCAGCACCTAAGCCTATTTCCCCTCTCTCTCTGCCTACTTGTGATCTCTCTCTGTCAAATAAATAAATTTTAAAAAAATTTTTTTAAGTTTAAAATAGAGCTACTCTACAACCCAGGTATCGCATTACTGGGCATTTACCCCAAAGATACAAATGTGGTGCTCCAAAGGGGCACATGTACCCAAATGTTTATAGCAGCAATGTCCACAATAGCCAAACTATGGAAAGAGCCTAGATTTCCATCAACAGATAAATGGATAAAGATGATGATGTGTATATATATATAATGGAATATTATGTAGCTATCAACCCCCTTCCCCCAAATCTTGCCATTTGCAATGACATGGATGGAAATAGAGGGTATTATGCTAAGCAAAATAAGTCAATCAGAGAAAGACAGTTATCATATGATCTCACTGATAGGAGAAATTTGAGAAACAAGACAGAGGATCATAGGGGGAGGGAGGGGAAAAAGAAACAAGCTGAAACCAGAGAGGGACAGAAACTATAAGAGACTTAATCTCAGGAAACAAACTGAGGGTTGCTGGAGGGGAGGGGACTGAAAGGAATAGGGTGGCTAGGTGATGGACTTTGAGCTCTGTGAATTGTGTAGGACCAATAAATCACAAACTGGTACCCCTAAAACAAACAGTACATATATGTTAGCAAAAAAATAAAATAAATCACATCACTCCTGTTATAATGGCTCCTATCACAAAGACATTAGATAAGAAATGCTGATAAGAATGTGGAGAAAAGGGAACAGTGCTCTTAGAATGGAAATTGGTACAACCACTATGAAAACTAGTATGGAGGCTCATAAAAAACATTAAAAATAGAACTGCTATATAATTTAGCAATCCCACTTATGGGTATATATGATAAGGAAATGAAATCAGTATCTTTAAGAGATTATCTATATCCCACATTCATGAAACAAACTTCACAAGAGTCAAGACATGGAAAAGACCTGAGTGTCCACTGATGGACATCCATTGATAAATAAAGAAAATATATAGATATATACATACACATACTATATCTCTATCTGTCTTATCTATGTATCTATCTATATATTGCAGTCTTATTCAGCAATAGAAATTCTGCCATTTGTGACAACATGGATAGAATATGCAGACATATGCTAAGTGAAGTAAGTCAGACAAAAACCCATATTGTATAATCTATCTTAAATGGGGAATTTTAAATATCCAAACTCCTAGGAACAGAGGTTGGAATTGTGGCTGCCAGGGGCTGGAAGTTGGGGAAAATGAGGACAAGTTTGTCAAAGATATAAACTTCCATTTATGAGTAAATTTCTTGGATTGAATGTATAATGTGGAATCTATAGTGAACAATACTTTATTATGGGTTTGAAAGTTGCAAGAGAGTAGAGCTTAAATATTGTCACCACAAAAAAGAAATGGTAATTATGTGAGATAATAAAAGTGCTAATGAACCCTATTGTGGTAATCATTTTGCAATATATAAATGTATCAAATCATCACATTGTACAAATTCACTTAACACAATTTTATAAGCAAATTATATATTAATAAATTTGGGGAAAAGAATGATTAGTAAGTTTCATACACTTTTTACTATACACACATATTTCTTGACTCTGTAAACTACCAGCCTCTAGAAGCAAGAGCACCCCTTAACAACAAGCATGCACTGTGTTCCTTAGAAAAATGACTACTCTAGTCTACGGCCATACCACCCTGAACGCGCCCGATCTCGTCTGATCTCGGAAGCTAAGCAGGGTCGGGCCTGGTTAGTACTTGGATGGGAGAAAAATGACTACTCTAGAGCTAATGCAGAGAGTATACAAGTAGAAAAATGACTACTCTAGAGCTAATGCAGGGAATATTCAAGATGATTTAGTGTCAGAAACTAAGAAAGTGCTTAAAAACAAAACCAACTGAAATATGCCAAAGGGGTGTAAGAGCCAGCTGATAGAACTCCCAGTGGTCAGAAGTGTAAGGTCTTTAATACAAAATATTTGATTCCAGTTCAAGTTAGAAAATGAATATCCCTTAGTCTATACTGAAATTAAGAGAATAGATTATAAATTGATAAAAATAGACAAGTATCCCGAGCAAAAGAATTCCAATTAATGCATGTAGATTCTGCTACCTCAAGCAACTGTAGCATAATTCCCAAGCCCCTAAAACTGGTCTGTACCTAGTGACCCTTTTTTGAAATAGTACAGGGTCGAGAAAAATGTTACTGTGTCAAAACCTGAAAAACACTCCTTCAACTGTGACAAAACTTAACATCCATAATGACCTATTGTGTTGATAACATACATACTTCCATACAATATGATGAGAACTGCTTTTTATCTCTATGCTCTTCCTCCCCAAAACCCTTCATGCCTGTCTAAGCATGATAAAAAAAAAAAAATCAGAAAAGTCCCAGTAGAGGGAAACTCTGTAAAATACTTGACCAGGAATCCTGCAAACTAGCATAGTAGGTCAAAACTAAGGAAATCAACACAAGAAATGGATTCAGTTACTGATGATAATGTTCACGCAGGTGTTCATTATGTGTATCAAGTGTACTTAGCAGGGGAAACTAGGTGTGAAATACATAGAAATAATTATTTTTGCAAACTTTCTGTTCCTTTGAAACTCTTTTTGAAAAGTTTATTGTTAGGCAATGAAAAAGCCAGTACTATGAATAAAAGTCTAGAAGACTCCTTTGGATTTTTCCTTTCAAAAATATACTCTTTGTAGTGTGAACATTATTTTCTGTTATAAAGGCATCTATATCTAAGTATATATATTTAGCATTCAATAAATGTATGTTTATCATTCATTCTTATAGGTCTAGTGATAAATAATAACACATAATCACACACTGATAATTATTTTATGAAAATTGTAATGACAAAAATATGCACAGTGTACTATGGATATCTACATGACAGTCAATAAAACTGAGAAGTTAACCTATGGGTTATATCTGAACTAGATAAATCACAATTAACCACATGTAGAGAAGAGAAGGAGGTTATGCATTTTATATTTTTAAAGATTTTATTTCTTCATTAGAGAGAGCACAAGAAGAGGGAGAGGCAGGAGAGGGACAAGCAGACTCCCCACTCAGCTGGGAGCACAAAGCCAGAGCCAGACACTCAGCCTCATCCACGCCCTCAACTCAGTGCCCCCCATCCCTGGACAGCTCTCCATGGGGTCGTCAGATCAATCCTGCCACGCCCCTAGTCCCTAACGCTAACCCTTAGATGGGTTCTGAGAGGACCTTCCCCAAGGGCCTTGCTTCAAATCCCCAGGGACTGGGGACACTGGAGCAATACCAGATGACACAGCCTGTCTGTCAGCCAGAAGGACACTGTGCCATTTGGATCTTTAGAAAGGTTTCAGAGCAGGAGAAATGTTCATGCCCCACTCAGGCCATGCCCATATTTAGTGGACTTCAGTTTACAAACCCAGAGACAGCACTCACCCTCACCCATGCTCTCAACTCAGCCCTGGGAACACTCCCAAAAGCACCTTTAGATTGGTCCTTCCATGCCTTGTTCTGAGGGGTCCATCCCTAGTGGCCATGCTTCGAAGGGCAGGAGTTCAGGACACTTGGGCAATAGCAGAGG
The DNA here is from genome assembly GCF_002288905.1 of Enhydra lutris kenyoni. Taxonomy (NCBI): domain Eukaryota; kingdom Metazoa; phylum Chordata; class Mammalia; order Carnivora; family Mustelidae; genus Enhydra; species Enhydra lutris. Next base: position 9,892,585 of record NW_019154128.1, on the reverse strand, counting down.
ACTCAGTCTGCCTCCTTGAAGGAAATTTTGCCCTTTGGAACTCTGGAAAAGATTCAGTGCTGGAGAAATCTGCATGCCCATCCGAGGCCACCCCCATGTTCAGTGGCCCCCTGGACACAAAGCTAGAGCCTGACATCCTTACATTCTCTATCAACTCATCCCCCAGTAGAGATTGAAACTCCCTAGGCAGTTCATGCCTGACATGACCCTAGGTCCTAACCTTAACCCTAGTCTGAGACTTCAGGGTTCTGTCCCCAGAGTCCTGGCATGCATGCCCTACATGCTGGGGAAACCTGAACAATGCCAGAGGACTCCACCTGTCACCCAGAAGGAACCCATGCCAATTGAAAATAAGGATTCAGAGTAGGAGAAATCTGCATGTCCACCTGGGGCCACACCCACATGGGAGATCTTGACAATCATCCTGACCCACGCCATCATCTCAGCCCCCCAGGAAGCTCGCCGATGTACCTTCACATTGGTCCTGCTAAGCCTCAGCCCCTAACACTTATACTAGGTTGTGTTCTGAGAGGTCCATCCCCAAAGGTCTGCCTCTAATGTCCCAGGGAGTGTGGACAGCTGAGCAATATCTGAGGACTAAGCCTGCAACACAGAAGAACACTGCCATTTGGAACACCAGAAAGGTTTCAGGGCAGGAGAAATCTGAAGACAAAGCTGGGCCCATCCCAACAATCCCCCACTTTCATCAACCCCCTGAACATGAACTCCGAGCCTGATCCTCCCCTGTCCCTAACCTAACCCAAATCCCAAATCCTAAACTGTAACCTTATCTCTTAACCTCTAATGCCTAACCCTCACCCTAAGCAGAAGAAGAAACTTGGAGAATGATAAAAGACCTTTCAGACAGTTGGGCAGGTAGACACAGTTGAAGTGGGTCTGTGGTCTTTTTTTATAAGGTGGAACCTGTAATGACCTCCTCATTTCAGGTCATGTGGTGGTTCTGTAGGACACTGGGGTCAAACACACTGAAGCATCCCATCTGAAGTGGCAAACATGGTTAAGAAATGACAGCTGGGGGGACACCTGGGTGGCTCAGTTGGTTAAGCAGCTGCCTTCGGCTCAGATCATGATCCCAGCGTCCTGGGATCGAGTCCCACATCGGGCTCCTTGCTCATCAGGGAGCCTGCTTCTCCCTCTGCCTCTGCCTGCCATTCTGTCTGCCTGTGCTTGCTCTCTCTCCCTCCCTCTCTGACAAATAAATAAATAAAATCTTTAAAAAAAAAAAAAAAAGAAATGACAGCTAGGGAATCTGAGTGTGGAGATAAAGCACATTTGTGCTGCTCTAACAAGCTGACTGCACACGGAAATCACCACAGAGGAATGACTCTTCCAAACATCCATGTTAGCACCACGTCACAGAAGCAGAGAGGACATCAGACTTCGGGATGGAGGCTAAGTCCCACCAGATCCAGTTCACCCACTGTGAAGAGGCCACTCACCCTTGCAGGAGGCCACATGTTAGCAAGAGACTTGTGGGAGGATTAAATCAGGGGCCCCCGTGTCTTGGGTGACAGTGGGATTTGGAATTCCAATTCCCTACAACACTCCACCACAACCTGGTTAGAACTGTGTAGAAGCATGAAGGGAAGCCTCAGTAAAGTGGACTAGGAATGCCAGAAGGGGAGGCTGGAAGGGAGCGCCTGCCACTCCGTGTCCATGGGCACCGAGCATGACCCTGGCCCTGACACAGACCCACAGTCTGACCTCCGCTAACTTTCAAGCCTGCCCTGACCCCAATCCAAGACCCTAATCCTAGCCCCTAACCCAAACAATGTTCACAAGAATAAAAAGGTAGAAACTGCAAATATCCATCAATGCTGAATGCATAAACAAAGTGTGCTGAAGGGTTTGAATTTGGGTTCAGTCTCAGCTTTTGGTCAGATTTCTAGATCAGGGTTTAGGCTTAGGGTCAGGGTGAGGATTTAGAGTGAGGGGCAAGGAAACAGAATTAGACATTAGGGTTTTAGGTTCATGATTTATGGTTTAAAACTCAGGGCTTCTGAGATAAAGTTCAAGGTCAAATTTGGGGTTTGGGTTCATGCTGGGATTTGAGTTCAGGGTTCATGGCTTAGAGTTCTGGTTTAGGGTTTGGGTTCATGGTTGAAGTCTTGGATCGAGGTCTCAGGCTCCAAGTCCAGGCTTTGGGTATAATTTCAGGTTTGGGATTAAGGGTTCCAGTTGGGGCTTTAAGGTCAGGTTAGGTTTCAGCATTAAAGTTAAGGGTTAAGGTTAGGCTTAGGGATGACACATTTTCTTCAGTTGTCATCATGGACACATAATTTCTATCTGAACTTTCTAAATCTGAAATGCATTTCATCTGGGTGTCAAGAACTGGTTTGTAATTTAGGATCCCAGTAACTCCCCACTGACAGCATTCTGGACCTAGAGTCTCCCAGTCACCCAGAAGCAGCTTTTGTCTTGGCTCAAACATACCCTTGGCAGAGAGGGGTGAGCTGGTGCCAAAGTTAGGATGACTTTACAATGGTAGAGGTGTGAAACCAAATTTCAGGAAAATGTTCATGGAAAATGAAACAGAAGACAAATAACTTGACTCCTGATTCTTCCACAATAACAAAGACCAAGTTTTCAATGGAATCTGATAATGTTCCCTAAGAAAGCCTATGGTACTCATTAAAAATGAGTACTGAAAGAGGGTCCCCTTCCCTGCTTTAAACTAAGAATCTCAACAGGATACTTCCTACTTTGTGTCAAAAATAAAATTTTCTTATTTGGCTGTTCCAGTGTACAATTTGTAGAAGAATTGACAACATTTCCCTTTCTCAACTCATCATCAACACACAGGTAAAATGCAGGCAAACGTTGTAACGTACTGCTCATTGGAATACCAAGTTCAAGGAGGGCTCTTAGAAGCAATAAAAAGGTATCAAATAAGAAACTCAGAAAAATCACCCTTTATGGGCACTCAATGAGGATCCCTAACCATAAGATCTAACATCTCATCCTATGGAATTCACCCATAAAAATCATCACTAACAATAGCCTATTGATCACCATAACCACCTCACCATTGACCTCTAGGCTTGCAATACACACTCCAACCACTAGAGACAAACTTCTCAGCAGAAGAACTTGCCCACTCCCAGGGGTCCAAGTCTTTCAGTGAAGCCAAAAAAATCCCAGCCCTTGGAAATCCCAGCCATTAGGACACAGTCACAGAAACCACACCCAGAACTCAATAAAGGACAGACATCTCATGAAGCAGGTGCTGTAGATCACCACCAACCCCACGAAGTAACTCTACAGTGGACTCCAAGTCTGTCTCCTGCCCGGGATTACATGGGGGCACCACATTCTTCCAACACTCCATCCTCAGAAAACCGTGAACTGTCCTCGTCAGTCCTGTGTGCAGGCTCATATGAACCTTGCAAAAGCCAGACACCTTCTTGAGAGCACTCAGCCTCTAATGCCTCTCCTAGCAGAGGGAGGGTGCTGTCTCCCTGACTTCCGTACCAACTAGAAAATACTTGGAACAAGTCTTGCCATACTCCATGCAAAAGGCATATTCTCTATCTGCAAAACAATGTTCGCTCAGACACCATGGATTCCCCACATCTTTCTGAATTAAGATAAGTTGGAGATACAGCTTGGCCAGAGCTATTATCCCCACCTGCCTATGCACATAAACACACACACCCTTCCCTTGTGCCCTCCAGACCAGTTTTCATCCACCTTGTTCATTCTCAGCCATTGTCTTTGCAGAGTAGTACATAATACCAAAGTGCTGGGACTGATGTGCTAGGTGTTAAGCCAGCACCTTGGATGCACTAACTATCAGAAATTAATATTTGTTTTATTAACAGATGCATTCCAGAAGATCTTGCCACCACAGCCATTAGAAAAAGCATTACAACAGAGGTCCTAACAACCTGTCCAATCTCCACATCTCCACTCCCTGGCTCCAGGGATTGGCTCATCCATGGACATATGACCTGGTCTCAGCCAATGAGGTGGGAAGAACCTCAGGTCTCAGCCTGCAGAGCCATGCATGGGGTGGACCACCCAAGTCAGGGGCTTTTCCATCATGCCTGCAGAAGTTGCCTAGGCGAGACCCATGCCAGTGCCACAGAGGACCCAGGAAGTGATGTGCTCCATAACATTGTTGAGGGCTGGATCAGACACATCCTGAGTCCCACACATGATAGATCCCCTGCTAACTCAGGACAACCCTAAATGTGCTCATGGTCTTGGCCTGAAGAAGATGCTCATCTGTGTGGTATAGAAGCTGCAAGATATACCCACCAGGCAATGGGGAGTGACTCAGCCAAACAAAACCTACATGGAATTCAACCACAGACAAACATGCTGTGGGAAGCTCAATGCCTACAGAGAAATGGGGGGGGGGATTTCTGAGGCCTTAATTGTTGGTCTCACTATCATCTTTTTTTTTCCATTCAAGTGGAGGGGCTGGGGTCAGGCAGTATAAATCCCAGGGTCTTCCCACCTTGCCACTGGAAAAGAAGAGCCCTCTCTCCCATCATCCATCATGTTGCAGGGGAAATGTGGGAAACTACCACCCATGGGCCAAATTGGACCTCCCCCCATATTCTCTCAGTCAAGTGTGGCTGGAACATTAGTTATGGATGGTCTGTGTCTGCCATCAAGCCACAGTGCAAGAGTGGAGTCATTGTCAGAGACACTACATGCACTGCAACACCTAACAGAAAATCCTTACAGAAGACTTTACAAAAAAGTCTGTGTTGATCTCTGGTCTCAAAGATCCTAGGATCATGTCACTTCTTTGAGTAGAATGTAGTGCCTTCTGGGAAAATCTAATTTCTCCCCTAGAAGCAAGGACTTCCATCCTTTCAGCCATAACACCCATCTCCATCCTCCTCTATGAACACCTTTTATGGCACATCTACAGGTCTGCAGCCCAAGGGGAATTCCCTGTCGTTTCCAGGGTAGTGATGCTCAGAAATGGAGGGATAAGTGTGAACTTGTGAGGGTGAACATGTGTTTCCTCTTTGTTAGCCACAGTGTGCAAGGAGAATATAATACAGTAGCATGGTTTCTGTCCCACAGGAATGGCCGGTCATGCAGTGTGGTTCCTTAATGATCTTGGAAGGAAGCCACCTTCATAGGACAAACTTCATCTGTGAGGACTCACAGGTCCCTTGTCCTAGACACTAGGTTCCACTGAGGCTGGGGGCACATAGAGGGATAGAGACTCCCCCTGCCCACTAGGGTTTTGAAGGACACCTGCTGCTCCAGGACAAAAGATCCTGAAACCATTCATCTACCTGTCATTCAGCCAGGCATCTAAGAGAGATCTACTCCAAGCAAAAAGGACTGAGAGACGACGAATGCCAGCCTCGTGTGACGAGTGCCATGACAGGGAACACTCAGGACTGAGGGTGTGCAAGGTTGGCCAGACCTGGGGGTAGGGGGACAGGGAATGCTCCAGGAGGGTGATCCCAACTGTATCATGACAGGGGATGCTCAGGAGGACTGGGGGTGCAAAGGGTTGGCCAGAGCGGGGGGCGGGGGGACCAGGGATGCTCCAGGAGGATGTCTCAGCTGGGCCCTTGTGTGGCTACATGTGTCAGTGTGACTGGTCATTGGCTAGACCAGAAATGACAGGGTGGGTGAGGGCTGGTGTCCCTAAACTGTCTTCGGCAAAGCAAAAGTTGGTAACGAGATAACTTTCAGTACACTTTCATGTCACATGCGTCTGTGAGTCCCTAAAGCTGATTGTAGTATGTAGGTGAAGTATGTAGGTGGCCATGGCTTTCAAATGTGAGTTGCCGGGGCAGAGCACCCTTGATCTTTCTTTTGGCTGCTTTCAGAGTAGGATGACTTCTCCCGCCTTCATTTCTGACCCCAGGACAGGGAACAAAGGCAACACAGATGTACACGTCGGAATGTCCACAGATATCTGCAAAGCCAAGTTCTCATAGGAGCTAATGGATCAGGACCAGAGGAACAGAAAGGGGAGGCTGATAGCAAGAAACCAGAGGAACATGGCATGTGCATGTGAGCTGGCCCACTTCTCTACCAGTTGGAAGCAAGGCATGCCTGACTGGAGGGAGCCCTGCCTGCACCTGGTCCGTCTGTTTGCTGCCCTTGAGCAGAGCAGAGGATGTGCTGAGCTGGGTGTGGCTGTCAGGGGGAGATGGCCAGCTGGTGAAAACACAAACACACCTATCTCCCACAAGGACATAAAAGAGACCAAGAGACACACGAAAAAGTGCTCCACATCAATAGCCATCAGGGAAATACAAAACAAAACCACAATGAGATACCACATTACAACAGCTGGCATGGCTAAAATCATCAAGGAAGGGGAACAACAAGTGTTGGCAAGGATGTGGGGAAAGCAGAACACTCACATTGCTGGTGAGAATGCACGCTTGTATAGCCATTATCGAGTTTGTTCAAGAACTTAAAAATAGAGCTACCCTACGACCCAGCAATCACACTACCAGTTATTTATCCCAAAGATACAGATTGAGTGAAAAATTGTGGCACCTGCCTCCCAATGTTCATTGCAGCATTATCCGGTCTAGCCAAACTATGGAAAGAGCCCAGATGTCCATGGACAGATGAATGGATAAAGAAGATGTGGTTCATATCTACAACGGAATATTTTTTGGCCATCAGAGAGGATAAAGACTACCATCACATCCACCTGGTTGGAACTGGAGGGTATTATGCTGAGCCAAATAAGTCTATCAGAGAAAGACAACTGGCACATGGGTTCACTCATATGTGAAACAGGAGAATCAGAGGATCAGAGGGTAAGGGACGGAAAACTGAATGGGAAGTCTTCAGAGAGGGAGAAAAACCAAGAGAGACTCTTCATTATAGAAACAAACTGAGGGTTGCTGGAGGGAACGGGGATGGGGTAACTGGGTGATGGGCATTAAGGAGGGCACATGATGCCATGAGCACTGGGGGTTATACACACCTGATCTATTGAACACTACATCTGAAACTAATGATACACTATAAGTTGGCTCGTTGACATTCAGTTAAACAAAAAGAACTCAAGCCAACACTCCTAAAAATCTGTATGGAACCACCAAAGATACTGAACAGCCAATGCAATGTTGAGAAAGAAAAACAAAGTTGGAGGAGTCACAGTTCCAGATTTCAAGTTATACTACAACACTGTAGTCATCCTAACAGTATGGCACTGGCACAAAAATACATACAGCAGCTCAGGGAACAGGAGAGAAGCTAAGATATAAGCCCGCAATTGTGTGGCCAGTTAGTCTTCCCAAATGCAGGCAAGAATATCAAAAAGGAAAAGGACAGGCTCTACAACAAATAGTGTTGGGAAAACTGAACATCTACTCGCAGAAGAATGAAATTACTCTGCTTCCTTACACCATACAGACACATAAACTCAAAACAGTTTCAAGACCTCAATGGAAGACCTGAAACCATAAAAGTCCTTCAAGAGGGCACAGACAGTAACTTCCTGACATGGATCAAGGCAACGTTTTTCTAGACTGTCTCCTGAGGCAAAGGAAATAAAAGCACAAATAAACAACTGGGACTATATCAAAATAAAAAAAATTTCTGCACAACAGAATAGGAAGAAGTAATAATAATAAGACAACTGACTAAAAGGGAGAAGATATTTGCAAACATCCTATGCAGTAAAGGGACAGTTGTCCAAAATAAGTGGAGAGGATACAACTCAACACCAAAAACCAAACAATTCAGTTAAAAATAGTCCGAAGACATGAACAGACATTTCTCCAAAGAAGAAATACAGATGGCCAACGGTCCCATGAAAAGGTGTTCACCATCACCCAAGCTCAGGAAAATGCAAGTCAAAAGTATAATGAGATATTAGCACATACTGCCAGAATGGCTCCCATCAACAGCACAAGGAACAACAGGTGCTGGGAGGATGTGGACAAACGGAAACTCTCGTGCACTGTTTGTGGAAAAGCAACCTGCTGCAGCCACTCTGGAGAACAGTATGGAGGGTCCTCAAGACATTACACATACAGGTACCCTAGGATCCAGCAGCCACACTACTGGGTATTTACTCAAAGCATATGAAAACAAGAACTCAAAAGGATACATGCACCCATATGTTTCTTGCAGCATTATTTACAAGATCACAATATGGGAGCTACCCAAGTGTCCATTGATAAAGTGCTAAATGAGATGAGAGATGTGTACACACACACACACACACACACACACACACACACACACACAGAGAGAGAGAGAGTGATAGAGAGAATGGAATATTACTCAGCCATGAAAAGAATGAAATCTTGCCATTTGCAGCGACACGGATGGATCTAGAGAGGATTGCCTTAAGTGAAATCAGTCAGTCAGAGAAAGGCAATACCATATGACATCACTTTTATGTAGAATTAAAGAAATAAACATACATAAACAAAGGAGAAAAAAAGAGACTAACCAAAATACAGATTCTTAACAATAGAGAACAAACTGATGGTTACCAAAGGTGAGGTGAATGGAGGGATGAGTGACATAGATGAAGGGGACTAAGAGTACACGTTTCTCGATGAGCAGTGAGTAATATATAGAATTACTGACTCACGCTATTGTACACCTGAAACTAACATAACACTGTATGCTAACTCGACCAGAATTAAAATAAACAACAAAAAAGATTTTTCTTTCAGTAACCTATTTGAAAAAGCTTTGATGCACAATGTTCATAAGCCCTACTTGGGAGTATTTCCTCATCAATATTTATTCATTCTATGCCTCGAATTCAAATTTCACTAAATTCGTATATTTTACCTGTTAATCATAGCCCACAGGAGACATAGTCCCTTTTCATCCAGGATCAGCACCTATACATTCAAGAGAGTGTAAGTAGAGAAAGATGCCGTGTCATAATCCAGAAAGCTATTACTGTGTCTGTTTTAGTATGAGATGGTCACAGGGTGTGGGACAGATTTCAGAGCTGGTTTGTTCTCTATCCTGGATCACTTATTCACTGGTCATTACTTGGATCCATTTGGCTGCTAGATTTCCTGTGCATGAGCTTGTTTTCAAGCACATCCATGGAAGACACAAAGGTGGGTGGGCTCAGTGCAGGATAGGAAGCGGGTCAAGTACAGACAAGAGTACAATCCCTCCCCTGATCCAGGAACTGCCATGGGTGCAGGTATGGGAGACAGAAGCAACGGGAAGCCACCAAGCTCCCCAGATGAATGCTGGAGGCTCAGGTCAAGGGATCTTGTGATGTGGGGTGTGGAGGCTGCTCTGAGCTACCTCTGGCAGGGAGAGGGGGGAGGAATAAGAAAGAGAAACTGCCTGCACCTGGCCCATGCTACCTGCCCACCGCTTCTGGCACACATCAGTCTACACTGCTGACACAGCTTGGGCTCAGGATAGGCTGGCTCGTGTCCCTCAGCACTCAGTGAGGCAGCTGGCTCCAGGGCTCAGGGACATGCAGAGGGTGGTGGCAGGGAAAGCTGACCCTCCAAGGTCATCCCCTCTTTGAGTAGACAACCCTGCAGGACTGCTGAAAACCCACTGAGAGGTTTGAAAGACATGCCATGGATGAACTAAGGCATGGAGAAACACAAAACAATATTGGTTTTTAAGGTCAGTGCTGTCACCTGAGGAAGGACAACAGCTTCCCTGAGGAGGACTGAGGGGAGGGAAGGCCAGGCTGAAAAGGAAGACATGGATCTCCTGATTGGGAACCTGTAGCCCCCTTCCAGGGCAGTGCATCATCCTCACCTCACAGGGGATTGATGGAAGTGTTCATCAAGAGACTACCAGAGCTGCCTCTTGAGAAGGCTACCCTGGCATCAGCTTGCACAAGGCAGAGGATGAGGGCCAGATAGAGGGAGGCCAATACCCGGGGGGGGGGGGCACTGGGGCAAGAGCAGAGGCTCATGACCATGAAGATGATGAAAAATAGGAGATGGCAGCTTGGGAGCCCCTGGCATGAAAGTGCCACAGATACAGTGCCCACAGTTACAGTGACTGGGTGCCTTCTGTGCCAGGCATGGTTCACTTCAGTGGACTCCAGTTTAGTGCTGACCACAACCCTAGGAAGTGTGCACCACCACTGCCTTCCTCTCCCCATGCTGCCGCTAGGAATCACAGTCACCAGATTCCCATCGGTTTTCACGGAAACTGAGCACTGGCTCCCACCACACCCTGCTCCTCCTGTGGCAGTCTAGTGTGACATTTGTGCCCAGCCAGAGACTGCTGTCTACCTGTCTCCACACAACTCAACAGACAGGATTCAGGAGGGTTCCCTGAATTCCACAGGTTCTGATGAGACAGACCGCAGGCCCCACTTCCCCACCCACCACCAACACCCAGTGGGTCACTCAGGACCTTGGCTCTTGTCATGAAACTCACCATGCCCTGTTCCTGTCACTTTCAACAGAAAGTCGGGTTCTGATCCCCCAATTTATCATACATCCTGGATTATGACTTAGGGCCATGCCATGAACCCACATGGCATCTTTAGAGAAGGACACCTTGCACCTCCTGGAAAATGTTTCTAAGGAAGTATATATCCATCAGGGCTACAATGTGAACAGCTGGCATGGTAGTAATCAATAATTCTAACAAGGGTTGACCACTTCCACCCCCAGTCTCACAGAACCTTCCTATGTCCCCATGGAAATTGTGGTCTGCCCCCAGAAAATACCCCAGGAAACTAACCTTTAAACTGAATGCTCCTTTCACACTCTGGTTGAAATCTTGTCCAACCACAATAGTATGAAAGTAGGAATCAGTCACAAGAAGAAAATGGGACAGTCACAAATATGTGGAAATTCAACAATATGCTAGTAAACAAGCAATAGTCAAGTAAGATTTCAAAAGGAAATTTAAAAGCACCTTGAGACAAATGAAAAAGAGAACCTATGAAAAGTTACGGGATGCAGCCAAAGTAGCTCTAAGGAGAAGTTCATAGAAATTCAGGTCCTCATCAATCCATCTGACAGCTCTCCAATAACCAACCTAATATACATGTGAAAGAAGTGGAAAAAGAAAAACAAACAAACAAACAAAAAGAAACAAGCAAAACCCCAAATCAGTAGCTAGAAGGAAATAACAAAGGGAAAGTGAAAATAAATCCAGTGGACATTAAAAGACAAAAGATCAATGAAAATATGAGCTGCCTTTTTTGGAAATATAAACAAAACTGATAATCTTTTAGCTAGAAAGAGAGAGGGCTCAAATACAATGAGGAAAGAAAGATAATTGATTCCTGTTTCACATCAAAATCCTAGAGGAGAACACAGACAACAATCTCTTCAACCTTGGGCACTGCAACTTCTTGCAAGACATGTCTCTAAAGGCCAGGGACACAAAAGCAAAAATGAACTATTGGGAGTTCATCAAGGTAAAAAGGTTCTGCACAGCAAAGAAAACAATGAACAAAACTAAAAGGCAACCTACATAATGGGAGAAGATATTTCAATGGCATGAGAGATAAAGGTCTTGTCCAAGATCTGCAAAGAACTGCTCAAACTCAACACTCAAGAAATAATGAAACCACTCAAGAAATGGGCAGAAGACAGGAAGAAACACTTCTCCAAAGAAGACACACAAATGGCCAACAGTACATGAAAAAAAAATGCTCCACATCAATTGTCATCAAGGAATTCAAAACCACAGTGAGATACCAACTTCCAGCAGTTAGAATGGCTAAAATTAACAAGACAAGAAACAACAAGTGTTGGTGAGAGTGTGGAGAAAGGGGAACCCTCTAACACTGTTGGTGGGAATGCAAGCTGGTGTAATTACTCTGGAAAACAGTTTTTAAAAAGTTAAAAATAGATCTACCCTGTGACCCAGCAATTGCACTCCTGGGTATTACACAGAGATACAGCAGTGAAAAGAAGGGGCACATGCTCTCCAATATTCATAGCAGCAATGTCCACAAGAGCCAAACTGTGGAAGGAGCTGAGATGTCCTTCAGCATGGGAATGGATAAAGATGTGGTACATACATACCATAGAATAGTATTCAGCCATGAGAAGAGATTAATGCCCACCATTTGCATCGACATGGTTGGAACTAGAGGGGGTCATGCTAAATGAAATCAGTCAAGCAGAGAACAATAATCATATGGTGTCACTCATATGTGGAACACAAAGAATAATGTGGAGGACCACAGGGGAAGGGAGGGAAAACTGAATGGAAAGAAATCAGAGAGGGAGACAAAGCACGAGAGACCCTTAATCAAAGGAAACAAATTAGAAGAGAGGTAGGTTGGGGGGTGGAGTAGTTGGGTGATGGGTATTAAGGAGGCGACATGTGGTGATAAGCCCTGGGTGTTATGTGCAACTAATGAATCATTGACCATTACACCAAAAACTATACTTTGGCTATCTGAATTTAAATTAAAAATGTGAAAAACTTTAAAAAAAGAAAAAAAAAACATGAGCTATTTCAATGAATATCACAAAAATACAAAGGATCATTAGAGAGTACTACGAGCAAGTAGAGGCCAACACCTTGGACAACCTAGAAGAAATGCATAAGTTCTTAACAACAACCTAGAATGAACCATGAAGGAAAAATAAACAAACAACAAAAAAATCTGAACAGACTGATCACTAGTAAAAAGACTGATTCGATAATCAAATCCTCCCAGGAAATAGAAGCCCAAGACCAGACAGATTCACTGAGGAGTTCAGCCAGATGGTAGAATTAATAACAACCCTTTCCAAAGTGTTTTTAGAAAAGGAGAGAAGGGCATACGTCCAAACTCATTGTATGAAAGCAGCAGTACCCTCCTACCAAAACAAGATAAGGATGCTGCAAGAAAAGGAAAGGCCAATATCCCCCATGAACAGAGATGAAAAAATCCTCAACAAACTATTGGCAACATCAATTCAACGATCCATCAAGAGAATCACACAACATGTTCCAGTGGGATTTATTCCAGGGATGCAAGGATGATTCCACATCTGCATATCCACCAATAGCATACACTACGATAACAAAATAAAAGATAAAAATCCTAGGATTGTTACAATAAATGCAGAAAGAACTCTCAGCAAGATTCGATATACATTTATGATAAAGACTGTAAACCATCTGCATACTGAGGGAACATACCTCAAACAAACAAAGGCCCTATATGAAAAGCCCACAGCTGACATTATACTCCAGGGTGAAATGCTGAAAACTTTCCCACTACCAGCAAGAACAAGATAAAGATGCCCACTCTTGTCACTTTCATTCATCATCGTATTGAAAGCTCTAGACAAACCATTAAGACAAATACATAAATAAATAAATAAAATCTAAATAGGTGAAGGAAATGGTCACTATTTGCAGGTGACATGATAGTATATGTAGAAATCCCTAAGGAATTCACAAAAAAAATTGTTTTATTAATAAACAAACTTGAATAAATTAGAATAAATAAATTCAGTAAAGTTGAAGGATACAAAGTCAATATACAGAGACATGTTGCATTTCTTTTTTTTTTTTTTAAGAATGTATTTATTTGACACAGCAAGAGATGGAGACAAAGTGAGAGAGCATAGAAGGGGGAGCATCAGAGAATCAGGGAAAAGCAGACTCCCTGTTGAGCAGGGACCCCAATGCCAGACTCATTCCCAAACCCCAGGATCATGACCTGACCTGAAGGCAGACACTTAACCTACTGAACCACCCAAGTGCCCCAACTTGTATTTCTATATACTGATGACCAACTTTAACAAAGAGAAATTAAGAAAGCAATGCCATTGACAATTCCATCAAGGAAAAAAAAACACCTAGGAATAAAGGTAACCAAGAATGAGGAAGACCTGGTATACTGAACACATGGTGGAAAAGGAAGAAAAAATATGTGTGTGTTGGTGGGTGAATGTACGGGCCAAAGATTTGGAAGATGACACAAATAATTGGAAGCATACACCATGCTCATTAACTGAAAGAGTTAATAATCTTAACATGTCCACCATACCCAAAGCAATCTGGAGAAAAAAGAAGAGAGAGTCCAAGACAGCAGAGGAGTAGGACACCTTCATCTCATCTTGCACAAGGTATTTAGCTAGATAGCTATTGAACCATTCTGAACACCTGCAAATTCAAGCATAGATCCAAGAAAAGAATAGCAGCAACTCTATAAACAGAGAAGCAACTTCCACAAGGTAGGAAGTAGAGAAAAGTGAGTCTAAGCTGATAGGCAGGAAGATAAACCCTGCGGGGAGGAAGCCTCTGTCAGCAGGCTACTGCCAAGTGCTAGGGGCAGTGGAGCACAAAATCGGAACTTTGGGAAGTCTATTCTGGTGAGGGATATCGCTCTGGCAGCTGGGCAGGGGGTGAAACCCTCGATGGGTTTCAGGATCCTCAGGATCCCAGGAAGACCAGGGGTGCTTGAGGGCAGCAGAGCTCCCAGGTACCAGAGCAGGGAAGCCGCCTACAAAGAGTGAGCCCAGGAGTGGACTCAAAGCTGGAGGTTGCCATAAACTGTGATCCACAGCACAGTCTGGCCACTGTTCTTTGAGAAGGAGCTCAAGAAGTGGCACAACTGGGGAGAGCCCCCTTTCTCCCGCAGGAGGAGTAGTGTCTGAGCATGCTGCAGGAGTCTACTGGGTTTGGAGACTCCAAACAGGGTCATGTTCCAGAGACAGAAATGCTTGGTCACAAGTCCAGTGAGCATGGAGTGCAGACAGAGACCAGGGAGACGTGAAGGATTGACCACTTTTCTGTGAGGGCGCACTGAGGAGAGGAGACATGAGCTCTCAAATTTGGGGCCAGAGATAGGGAGGCCTCCATGTTCACTCTTATCCCAAAAGATTGGGATCATTCCCTGTGTATTTTCAGACCACAATGTTTTGAAAATGAAACTCAGTTACAAGTGGAAAGATGGAAAGAACTCAAATACACGAGGCTAGAGAGCATCCTACTAAAGAATGTATGGGTCAACCAGTCAATTCAAGATGAATTCTAAAAATTCACGGAAACACAGGAGAATGAAAACACAACCTTTCAATATCTTTGGGATGCAGCAAAGGTGGTCCTAGGAGGGAAGTATATGGCACTACAAGCCTTTCTTAAGAACCAAAGAAGGGGGGTGCCTGGGTGGCTCAGTGGGTTGGGCCGCTGCCTTTGGCTCGGGTCATGATCTCAGGGTCCTGGGATCGAGTCCCGCATCGGGCTCTCTGCTCAGCGGGGAGTCTGCTTCCCTCTCTCTCTCTCTGCATGCCTCTCTGTCTACTTGTGATCTCTCTCTGTCAAATAAATAAATAAGATCTTAAAAAAAAAAGAACCAAAGAAGGTCTCAAATACACAATCTAACCCAACACCTAAAGGAGCTAGAGAAAGAGTAGCACAGAAAGCCTAAACCCAGAAGGAGAAGGGAAATATTAAAGATCAGAGCAGAAATCAATGAAGTAGAACCCAAAAGATAGTAGAACAGATCAACAAAACTGTTCAACAAAGCAGTTTCAAAACTGTTTCTTTGAAAGAATTAATAAGACTGATACACCCCTAGCCAGATTTCTCAAAAAGAAAACAAAAATGATACAAATCAATAAAATCATGAATCAAGAAGGAGAGATCACATCCAACACCAAAGAAATATGAACAATTATAAGAACATAGAATGCCAACTCTATGTCAACAAATCAGGCAGTCTTAAAAAAATGGATGCATTCCCAGAAACATAGAAATGACCAAAACTGAACTGGGAAGAAAAGGAAACCTGAAGAGACTCATAATCAGCAATGAAGTTGAAGCAGTCATCAAAAATCCTCCAGGAAACAAGAGCCCAGCACCATATGGCTTCCCAGGGGAACTCTACCAAACATGTAAAGAAGATTTAATACCTCTTCTTCTGAAACTTTTTCAAAAAATAGAACTGGAAGGAAAACTTACAAACCCTTTGGATTAGACCAGCATTACCTTGATCCCAAAACCAGACAAAGACCCTACCCAAAAAGAGAATTATGGACCACTGTCCCTGATGAATATGGATGCAGAAATCCTCACCAATATACTAGCCAATAGGATCCAACAGCGCATTAAAAGGATGATTCACCACAACCAAATCTAATTTATTCCTGGGCTGCAAGGGTGGTTTGACAACTGCAAATCAGTCAGTGGAATCCACTACCTTAATAGAAGAAAGAACAAGAACCATAGGATCCTCTCAATAGATGCAGAAAAAGCATTTGAACAAATTAGTGTTTCCCTTCTTGATCAAAACTCTTCACTGTGGAGGGATAGAGGGTACCTCCACATCATAAAGGCCATCTATGGGAAACCCACAGAGACTATCATTCCCAATGGGGAAAAACTGAGAGCTTTCCCCTTCAGGTCAGGAACACAACAGGGATGCTCATTCTCATCATTACTATTCAACATAGTACAGAATTCCTAGCCTCAGCCATCATACAACAAAAAGAAATAAAAGGCATCAGAATTGGCAAAGAAGTCAAACTCTCACCTTTGCAGACAATAGGTTACTTTCTGTGGAAAACCCAAAAGATTCCATCCCAAAATTGCTAGAACTCATCCAGGAATTCTGTAAAGTGGCAGGATATAAAATCAATACACAGAAATCACTTGCATTTGTCTCCAGCAACAATGTGACAGAAGAAAGAGAAATTAAGGAGTCCATCCCATGAGTAATTGCATCCAAAACAATAACATACTTAGGAATCCATCTAATCAAAGAGGCAAAGGGTCAGTACTCATAAAACTATACCATAGTCGTGAAAGAAGTGAAGGAAGACACAACGAAATGGAAAACCGTCTCATGCTCATGGGTTGGAAGAACAAATATTGTGAAAATGTCTATGTTACCCAGAACAATCCACAGAATCAATGCAATCCCTGTCAAAATACCATCCATATTTTTCACAGAACTGGAATAAATAATCCCCAAATTTGTATGGAAGCAGAAAAGACCCTGAATAGCCAAAGGGAAGTTGAAAAAGAAAACCAATGCTGATGGCAACCCAACTGCAGACTTCAAGCTCTATTACAAAGCTGTAATATCAAGACAGTACGGTCCTGGCATAAAAACAGACACACAGATTAATGGAACAGAATAGAGAAACCAGAAATGGAACCTCAACTCTAGGGCCAACTAATCTTCCTCAAAGCAGAAAAGAATACCCAATGAGGGGGGAAAAAAAAAAGCATCTTCAATAAATGGTGCTGGGAACACAGGACAGCCATATGCAGAATAATGAAACTGGACCTTTTCCTTATACCATACACAAAAAATAGACTCCAAATGGATGAAAGACCTCAATGTGAGACAGGAATTCATCCAAATCCTTGAGGAGAACAGAGGCAGCAACTGCTTTGACCTCAACCACAGCAACTTCTGGCTAGACATGTCTCCAAAGGCGAGGGAAACAAAAGCAAAGATGAACTGTCGGGAATTCACCAAGATAGCAAGCTTTTACACAGCAAAGGAAACAGTCAACAAAACCAAAAGACAACAAAAAGAATGAGAGAAGATATTTTCAAATGACATATCACATAAAGGGCTCATACCCAAAATCTAGAAAGAACTTACCAAACTCAACACCCAAAGAACAAATAATCCAATCAAGAAAAGGCTGATATCCAGGATCTATAAAGAACTTCTCAAACTCAACACACACAAAACAGATAAACATGTCAAAAAATGAGCAGAAGACATGAACAGACACTTCTCCAATGAAGACATACAAATGGCTATCAGACACATGAAAAAATGTTCATCATCTGGGGCACCTGGGTGGCTCAGTAGGTTAAGCCTCTGCCTTTAGCTCAGGTCATGATCTCAGGGTCCTGGGATTGAGTCCCATATTGGGCTCTCTGCTCAGCAGGGAGCCTGCTTCCCCCCTTCTCTCTCTCTGCCTGCCTCTCTGCCAACTTGTGATCTCTCTCTGTCAAATAAATAAAATCTTAAAAAAAAACAAAAACAAAAAACAAACAAACAAACAAAAATGTTCATCATCACTAGCCATCAGGGTGATTCAAATTAAAACTACATTGAGATACCACCTTACACCAGTTAGAATAGCTAAAATTAGCAAGACAGGAAACAACGTGTGTTGGAGAGGATGTGGAGAAAGGGGAACCCTCTTACACTGTTGGTGGGAATGCAAGTTGGTGCAGCCAATTTGGAAAACAGTGTGGAGATTCCTTAAGAAATTAAAAATAGAGCTTCCCTATGACCCTGCAGTTGCACTACTGAGTATTTACCCCAAAGATACAGATGGAGTGAAAAGAAGGGCCATCTGTACCCCAATGTTCATAGTAGCAATGGCCACGGTCGCCAAACTGTGGAAAGAACCAAGATGTCCTTCAACGGATGAATGGATAAGGAAGATGTGGTCCATATACACAATGGAGTATTATGCCTCCATCAGAAAGGATGAATACCCAACTTTTGTAGCAACATGGATGGGACTGGAAGAGATTATGCTGAGTGAAACAAGTCAAACAGAGAGAGTCAATTATCATATGGTTTCACTTATTTGTGGAGCATTAACAAATAACACGGAGGACATGGGGAGATGGAGAGGAGAAGGGAGCTGAGGGAAATTGGAGGGGGAGATGAACCATGAGAGACTATGGACTCTGAAAAACAACCTGAGGGTTTTGAAGGGGTGGGGGATGGGAGGTTGGGGGAGCCTGTTGGTGGGTATTATGGAGCACTGGGTATGGTGCATAAACAATGAATTCTGTTACACTGAAAAGAAATTTAAAAAAAAAATTTAAGAATTAGGCCAAATACTTGAACAGACATTTCTCCAAAGAAGACATCCAAATGGCCAACAGACACATAAAAAAGTGCTCAACATCCCTTGTCATTAGGAAAATGCAAATCAAATCCGTAACAAGATACCATGTTACACCAGTCAGAATGGCTAAAATGAACAAGTCCAGAAATGACAGGTGTTGGTGAGGATGTGGAGAAAGGGGAACCCTCTTATACTGTTGGTGAGAATGCAAGCTGGTGAAACAACCCTGGAAAACAGTGTGGAGGTTCCTCAAGAAATTGAAAATAGACCTACCCTACAATCCTGCAACTGCACTGCTGGGAATTTAATCCAAAGATACAAACATAGTGATCTGAAGGGGTACCTGAACCCCAATGTCTCTAGCAGCAATGTCCACAAGAGCCAAAGAATGCAAAGAGCCCAGACGTCCATCAACAGATGAATGGATATATATGGGCATATATACAATTGAATATTATATAACCATCAAAAAATGAAATCTTGCCATTTGCAATGACATGGATGGAACTAGAGGGTATTATGCTAAGCGAATTGTCCTTCTCAATCAGAGAAGGACAATTATCATATAATCTCAGTGATAATTAGAATTCATTTTTTTAAAGATTTTATTTATTTATTTGACAGAGAGAAATCACGAGTAGGCAGAGAGGCAGGCAGAGAGAGAGGGGAAAGTAGGCTTCCTGCTGAGGAGAGAGCCCAATGTGGGGCTCGATCCCAGGACCCTGAGATCACAACCTGAGCCGAAGGCAGAGGCTTAACCTACTAAGCCACCCAGGCGCCCCAGTGATAATTGGAATTTAAGAAACAAGGCAGAGGATCATAGAGGAAGAGAACAAAAAAGGAAAGGAAGAAGAAAAAAGGAAGCAAGATGAAACCAGAGAGGGAGTCAAAGCAAAGAGACAATCTCAGGAAACAAACTGAAGGTTTCTGAATGAGATGGGAGTGGGGAAATGGGGTGGCTGGATGATGGGCATGGGGAGGTTACGTGCTGTGGTGAGCGCTGTGTAAAATGGAAGGATCACAAACATGTGCCCTTGAAACAAATAACACATTATATGATCATAATTAAAAATAGGTGAGAGAAAACCTTTTAGAATACAAATGTAAATGAATTCAAAATAAATAAATAAATAATCTTATCAATAAAAAGCAAGCAAGCAAGCAAGCAAACAAGCCACTAGGCGACCTGGAGTCACCACACTCCAATTTCAAGCTCGATTACAAAGCTGTTGGCATTAAAACAGTATGGTACTACATAAAATCAGACACACAGGATGATGGAACACAACAGAGCACTCAGAAACTGAGAATCGTTGTACTCCTGGCAATGTTTATTCATTCACATATTAAAGGTATATTTAAACTTAGCTCTGATAGAATTATTAACTCTGAATGGGAATTAATAATATTGATGTCCTGTTCCAATGTTTGCTTCCAATAAATGCAGTTTTTAAACATATTGTTTTATATAAATATATATTATAAAATAAGGATGATTTAGAATCCACACTTTTAAGAAAAATTAAATTCACTTTAATAAACCTACCACAGAAAAGGAAATATAGATATCCATCATCACAAATGAGAACCTCACAAAAGACGACAATCAGACACAATCTGGTGTCTGTTGGAAGAACAGAATACTGCTTAAGTAGTTCTGCCCAAATGTCCAACCTGCTGAAAGCTATAGATCCAGCTACTCATTTACTAAAATACAGATGTCAGAGAAAAGTCCTAACAAAGAGTATGAAGACATCGCCAATGAAGTCCACAATGCATATATTCTGACAGGAAAAATATTTTCCCAAAAAATAAACTGTAAGACCAGAATGAGTGAATGAATGAATGAGTGAAAGAAGGGGGGGAGAGAGAGAGAGAAAAGAAACAAAGAAAGAAAGAAAAAGGGGCGCCTGGGTGGCTCAGTGGGTTAAGCCTCTGCCTTTGGCTCAGGTCATGATCCCAGGGTCCTGGGATCGAGCCCCGCATTGGGCTCTCTGCTCAGCAGGGGGCCTGCTTCCCTTCCTCTCTCTCTGCCTGCCTCTCTGCCTACTTGTGATCTCTGTCAAATAAATAAATAAAATGTTTAAAAAAAAAAAGAAAGAAAGAAAAAAGGGAAATAAAAGAAAGGAGAAACTTCAGAAACTAACACACACATGTATGGTCTTAACTTATTACACACCAACAGCAAATATTACAATGGGGAAAGGATTGTCTCTTCAATGAATTGTACTGGAAAAACTGGACACTAAATGCAGAAGAATGTGACTGGATCACTTCCTACACCGCTCATACACATTATGAGCGGATGAATGACTTGAACCTAAGATCTGAATCCATAATCCAGGTTGTCAGTTTCTCAGTATTGGTTTTGGTGAAGAGTCTCTTACATCAGACACAAAAAAGCAAAGGCAACAAAAGCAATAATATACAAGTGGAAGGACATCAAACTGAAATTTCTGCATGACAAAAGAAACCATCAAACCCCTCAAGGCAACCTCCCCAATGAGGAAAAATATCTGCACATCCTATGCATGAGAAGAGGCTAACATCCAAAATCTACAAAACACTCCTTCAAATCCAAATGCAAACTGAATAAAAACTGGGGAGAAAACATGAATAGACCCTTTCCACAGATGGCATATAGGTAGCGGAAGTTGTTCAACATCACTAATTGTCATCAGGGAAACATAAGTCAAAACTGCAATCAGCTATCACCTCACAAGTGTGGGAATGGCAATCGTCCCAGAGACAGACACCAGGTGTGGTCAAGGGTGTGCACACAAGGGGACCCTGTGCATGGTTGGTGGGAATGGAACTTGGTGCAGCCATGGTGACAAACGCTACAGAGGTTTTGGGAAAAATTAATACGACTACCACAGGACCTGGTCATTGCTCTACTGAGTATTTCTTTGGTGAACACAACAACACTCCCTCCAAAAGAGATGCATTCTCATGTTCATGGCAGCATTATTCTCATATAACCTGACATGGAAACATCAACCTTGGGAACCTTACGTGAAGTGACTCAGACACAGAGAGACAAACACCAGAGACTCTCATGGACATTCTATATGGAAAAAAAAAATACTGAACACATTGATCATGAGAACAGATGGGTGGCTGCCAGATTCGGGGTTGGTGGGGGCAATGGGTGAAGGTAGTCAAAGGTGCCATGTTTGGGTGATAAAATCCACAAGTCATGGAGTGTTCTGTGCAGCATGGAGAATGCTAACCCTGCAGGATGGGGTACAGGGTCCCCCACTACTTGAAAGTAAAGTTTTCCTAGGAAACCTTCACAGCAAAACTGTGTAAATGGAAAAAGGAATTACCATTCATTTCTACAGAAAAATGAGTGAGCATGGTCAGACACTGAAACTTCCTTCTCTTTGGCTCTTCTCAGGCCTCAGGACACCACATCCTAATGGATGCCCAAAATAAATGGAGACAAAGCACAGCAGATGCTCACAGACACAATTCAAAGCACTGGTGGCTGGACATGGAAAGCAGTGCCCAGGAAGGAACTGGTTGGGGTGCACACTGCCTCTGTAGTGGTTCCACACAAAACAGATGCTGAACCCAATGCCAACTTCTTGACATTTTTAAAAAACTTTTTTCATAAGAGGAAAAAGCTCTTTCAGGTTTCTTCCTGCTGCTAGAGGTGGGTAATAACTTGGGTCTCTCCAAAAAGCCAAGTGTCTTACCATTAACTTTCAGAAAAGTGGGAGAGACTTGCATTTGAAAGTTGCTGAGGGAGTGGATGTTCAAAGTTCTCCTGGACACAAACATCAGCAGGTTCCCTGTGAAAGGTACTTTCCTCAGCAGGTGGAACATATACTACCTCCTACCCCCAGAAACCTCCTCCTTCACCTTGCTAGGGACAACCCACAAGAGCTCGGAGTTACCTCAGTTCCTCCTTTCTCTCATTCCCAATATCGAACCCACCAGCAAATCCTGTGATCTCCATCTTCAATAGGTACCCAGAATAGCTCTAACCCCTCCTTCTAAGGCTGCTTGTCTGGTCCACACTGGAACACATCTCTCGCCTGACTTCCTGGAAAAGCTTCATCATCGACCTCCCTTGCCCATCCTCAACCTGTGTCATCTGTTCTCAACACTGTTGCCAGGAAGGCCCAGTGAAACAGGGTCCCATGGTGTCACAGCCCTGCCATGGCTTTCTGTCACTCTACTGTCACCTCCCTGAGGTCATGAACTAAGCTGTCTCCTGTAGCCACAGGACCTGCTGCTCCTGGATACACCTGGTATGCTCCTGCCCCAGGGCCTTTGCATATGCTTTCCCTACCTGTTGCGGCCAGCGTGACAAATCGACCAGGAACGTGAGGGTAAGAGGATGAAGAAAAGAACTCAAGAAGCAGAGAGATGGGGGCAGGAGGAGCACTGAGGAGGATGTCCAACAGTGCTAAGTTTATTCAAAGCATTAAGGCCATATAGATAGTGATATTACAATAGGAGAAGAAATACATCTGTGTCTAGTTAAACAACCACGAGTTCCCATAATAAGTTTCACAATTAACTATAAGCAGACCTCGTGATGCCAAATGGCTGATGCCAGTACAATTGTTCTGTATTGATACAGCAAACCTGAAAGTAATTTATGGGCTGTACTAGGGCAGCAAGGACCAGCCATGAACTTATGACCCCAACCAAATTGTTCTGACCCCAACCAAACAAAATCATTTGTTTAGCAAGCATGTGGGAAGTCACGTAGGCTAGCGCACAACACATAGCACAGACCCTTTCTCAGTGCTACTCAACTTTTCCCATCCTAAACCTTTTGTTAGGTTATTCAGACTTTAAAGGAGGCACAAGTCAGGGCCTGGTTTGGTCCTCATCTCAAGCCTTATTGCGGCCTCCCACACCTACCATTTAGAAGGCTCTTTGTGTGATATCATTCACCTTCTTTTGAACTTGACTCAAGCATCACCTTCCTAGTGAAGACCCACCTTGCCCCCATAAGAATAGCAAGCACCATCACCACCCCCTTTCAGCACTCCAGCCCTGTCTCCTGCTTTCTATTTCCAGACCAGTTATCACAGTCACCAGGCCATCTAGGCAAGGAGGAAATTGAGTCCTACTCTGATGCTTTCACCACGGATTCCCTCCAATTTCCTAGTCCAGAGCCCTGGAGGAAAAGGTGATCAGAGCTCTTGCACAACCAGGATGCAGGGGACAATGGGTCCCCCTCTGGCACCCTGAAGACCATCAGGAAAATGAACCATAAGAAGAATCCACTTCCACATGAAACCTGAAAACAGACACCTTCCTTGATTCCAGGTGAGTGCACACATCCTCCCCTTGCCTGATGTGCTCACCTAAGAAAGCTGAGCAGAGAAGCATCCCAGGGTCCACATCTCCCTCTGGCCAAGGTCCTGGGATACAGACCTCTCTCCTCCCTCCACTAGCCACCTGTGGTTGATGTCTGGCATCCTCTCGTGCTGGGACAGAACGGTGCACCTGTCCCTCTCTCCTGGGACGTCATCACAAATCAGGCCTTGCTGCACACTTTTCAGGAAGGAACCTGCAGCAGCAGCAACAGTCTGCCCAGGATCGGTCTCAGTCTCACATGCCAGGTCCCATGTGGAACTAGAGCTTCAAGGAGACTGATGTGCCATGTGGCCTTGGAACCCAATGGCAGGAGCTGAGATTTCAGTTCCAAATGAAAACCGGCCTCTTCCACACAGCACAGGAAAGTGGAGGATTTGTCAGTGATGTGGCTCTGGAAGAAGAGCTTCTGCTTGCTGAATTCACAGGGACCAGGCAGAGGACACCTGCGGTGCCTTGTCTGAGGAAGCAAGGGGCACACTGGGCAAGAAGCCATAATGCTACCTGTGGGCTGCTTCCTACCAAGCCCCCTGCTGAGATGAGGCCTGGAGAACCCAACAGGAAGCAAGTTTCCTATCACATCCGCAGCAGGAGGGCTGGCTGGGGAGCAGAGCCCTGTCCCTGGAGCAAGCTGGCCTGTGCATCAAGAGAGAAGACCCACCGCCATGGCCTCACAGTCTCCCAGCTCTCTGATCTGACTGCCCTGCCAGACTCACACCTGCTAACACGGTGACTCCTAAGACCCAGAGACTGCTTTCCACCCCAGCTCACTGTGCTCACAGAGAAGCAAACTCCAGGCTCAGAAACGTGTTCATCGTTAGCTCTGGAATTCCATGGGTTTGTCTACACTGGCCCACCCAGGAGTCCCTTCCAGATCATTCCTCCAGTGCCCTTGGGTTTCGAGCCACCTTCAAGCTGCCCTTCAAAAGGCAGGAACGGGTCTGTTTAAGCAGACCAGCCAGCGACTCTGTGTGCGGGAAACTCAGACCACATCCTCCCTGAACACCAACGCTTCCATGTCGAAGCTTCAAACCCTCACTCACTGGTCATGGAGCACCACATCCGCATGAACACTGCTCTTTCAAATCTCTTGTCTCCCATTCCTTCAAATCAGAAACGAAGCTCCAGTCACCACTCTATTTTCCCTCAGAGTAGTAAGGAAAAGGATAGAATAAAACACTGTGTGGGTAGAGTACACTTCTATCCAAATAGAATTCCATGTTCCTTCCTATACAGACAGCCCGATGTGGCCCATACTAATGAGAGGCACCACAAGTTCAGTCCTTATATATATACTTGACTTTGTGTTTTTCCTTTTGATATTTGGATCTTGAAGTCAATGTCTATATTTCTTTCTTAAAATAACAAGAATAATAATGATGTGGTCACATAAAGGTCTGGGTCTCCATAACCAGACAACATGACTCTGGTTCCAATGAGAATGAAGACACAACCTCTTCCCAGGAAGCAAAGCCCACACCCTCAGGGATCCTGACATGCCTCATGGGTGATGAGCTCCTTTGCTCCATGGAGTTGTCCAAGTGCAAAGGATGCAGGCACCCTCCAGGGCTCATTCTGTTTTCTTAATCAATTCCTCAGTCCTAGTCACAAGGGACTCACTGGGTCAGGTTTCAAAGCCCAGGATGGGCGGTCAGGTAAGCACTCCCCACCCCCTCCACTCCCTGAGCTACTCAACAACCTACACTCCTTCTCTGTTTGTCCTCCTCACAAAGGCCACTGCACCCTGTTACAGCCCTGCAGCTGCGCTTTACTTTAAAAACTATTTTCTACTATCGGAATGTGGCTCACGGAAGAGAAAAACATGAATACCCACAAAGAATTCTTTTAATATTTCAGGAGATTTGTTTCCTATTGTTTAATTAAAACAGGAAATAAAAATGCACAGATAGCCCCTTCCACTAGCATGTTCGACTCATTGCGGTGACTTAGAGGAGAGCAGGAAATACAAGAGGAACAGATGTTCTGATGACCGTTGTTTCCATCATCGAGGTTGTGAAACTCCACACACACTCAGAGAAAGAAGCCCAAACCAACGTCTTGGCCTGGCAGTGTGGAGAAGTCTGAACTGGAGGGACAGGGACAGATGAAGAGCTCGTTTGTGTTGGCTGAGGCTGGTGGCACAGAAGGCGCTCTGCCAGCTCTCCACCCAGGCCTCACCTGTCCTCAGCCAGGAACCTGTTCATAGCCCCGACTTGTCAAAACTGTCACACGGGAGACATACAGCCACCCCAGAGCCAGCCCTGCCCACACCCTCCTGCAGAATGTACTCCGCTCTCCTCTGGGACCCCTGGCAGCTCTACCCAGACCTGGACCTCCCCTGTCTGCTGCAATGCTCCAGGATTGGGCCCAAGGCTTTCATAAATGTGTTGTATTTCTCTCAACCCACCTTCCTATCTGAGCAAACTGTGAATAATGTATCAATGGAACATGAATATGCTCTGAGATCTGAGTCTCTCCTTGTAGACTTCTGAGGACTCCTTTGCAATACAATACCATAGCCTATGATGGGTGTTATAAAACTATTATTTACGGAATACAGCCCAAATCACCTCATTGTTAGTTGCTCTTCATTAGCCTGAAAGTTTCTGTGTAAAAAAGCCTTTCCTTAGATATTACCTTCCAGCAATTTCCTGAGGAGAAACAAGCTCTGTGGGGTAACCTGACACACCCAGCATCACGCAAACAGTTCCAGAATTCAACCCAGGGCTCCTGATGCCCCCAAACCCCTTGACGTCACCAGCGTGCCTCTATCCAGGAGAATTCCCAAAGATTCTCCTTCTGACTCCACCACCAAAGAAACTACAGAGAAAGTGCGGCACGTCAAAATATCTAGATGATATATTTAGTCAAACTAGAAAGTCAAGCTTTACTTTTAAACGGTGAAAGCCTACTTTGAATAATTTTGAATTTTCCCTCTACCTTAATTGGAACTCTTTAGATGAAAACACTAATCAGTTATGAAACATCAACTTTGATAATTGACAAGAGATCATCCATGTCTCTATCTGGCCGCAAAAAGCCACCTAACTCTAGATGGTGGCATTCGACCGTACCCCGGGCCCAAGTGAATAAACTCTGTTAGATGAAGGATCAAATTATATGTTGGAAACACACAAAGAGTAAATCTCATATTCCTTCTCCAATACAAGTGATTTCCTAGGAAACAAATGTTCAGATTACATTTTGTGAGCAGTAAATGAACAGAGAAAATGGTATTCCCTGCAATGTTCTACCTGCAGGGAAACTAAGTAACTCTTGTACCGAATCCAGGACGTGGACAGCTACTTAAGTTTTACTTCGTGGCTCAACTAGAGAAAAGAGAAAAGCGAAAAGCTCAGGAGATTTTGGGTTAAAAAGAAGTCTTACCTCCAGTCCTGACATGTAAGTGACATTGCACCCAATGTACCTGCTGCTTTCTCGGAACACTGACGTCCCGTGACAAGCTGCATGACTGACTCAGATGCTGTGGTTCAAAATGTTGGGACTCGTGGAGCCCGATCAGAGAAGTGTTGTCAGGTGGGGATAAGAAGGCACCTCTGACCTAAAGCCGGCACACCTGCTTCTGTTCCTGGGAGAAGGGAAAACACAGACTTGTTTGTTCTTTCTTTTCTTTTTCTTTTTCTTTTTCTTTTTTGGAAACACGTACTTGTTTCTTAAGTAGTAATTATCAGCACTCTAAAGTAGACCAATGACTTTGTCTTTTTTGGAAAAGTGAAATTGTCCTTCCAGAGGAACACCTCAACTCACCTGTTCCTCATGCAACTTGAGTGGGGTCTGGTTTCCTCCAGCTTCCAGCCCCCACCTGGAGGATGCTCCCGCAGGATCCTGACAGCCCATTACCACCATCCACTGGGACACGAGGCACAATGCTAAAATTGGGGGATGGCCCTGGGGCTGTTGCCACAACACCTGTGCCTGAGGGGGAAACAGGAACCTGCAAGAGCCTCCAGCGGGATCCTGACAGTCCATTGCCACCATC
Organism: Enhydra lutris kenyoni; assembly: GCF_002288905.1. Lineage (NCBI taxonomy): Eukaryota > Metazoa > Chordata > Mammalia > Carnivora > Mustelidae > Enhydra > Enhydra lutris. Next base: position 9,864,523 of record NW_019154128.1, on the reverse strand, counting down.
CTGGGAACATGGTGTGGGGGTGGGGATGGCTCTGCGGCTTGTTAGTGCCACGTCTGTGCTTGGGGCGGGGGCAGGAACCAGGAGGACCCTCGTGCACAACCCTGACAGCCCATTACCACCAAACCTGTGGACAGAGTGCAAAATGTTGAAGCTGGGGAACTGCTCTGGGGCTTGTTAGCAGCACACCTGCTGAATTCGGGGTGCTGCTCAAGGTCCATTATCTGCACTGTGCCAGGGGACCAGAGGCACCCCACTGAAGTTGGGGACCCTGTGCTGTCTTTACATGCACTCTTCCTGGGGAACAGGGGAAACACTGAAATGTCCACAACCCATCCCACAAAAGCTTGGGTGAGTGGGCGCCCTGGAGTTCAGGGGTCTGGGGGAGAGGCCCAGTTGATGGACATCAGGCAGAAGAGACTTTCAAGGGAAAAAAAAAACCAATCTGAGTCCCTACGATGAACTCGCTTCATGCGCCCTTCAAGGACCCTACACCCGGGACCCGCATGCCAGTGCATGGTTGCACAGTCCGCACTCACCGAAGCAGGACACTGGTCCAGGATCTCTTCCAGCACCCACCCCCCCACCCCCGCCTGCTCTGCCTCCGCAAACTAAGGCAGCTCTGAGTCCACCCACAGAGGACATAGCTCTGCCCCCACATGCTGATCGGTCAGGGAGGGTGGTGCCCTGAGGCCATTGGATGCCGTGCCTGCCTGTACCTGGCCACAGGCCCCCTTACACCCACATCTCCCTGCTTTTGCAGACTCCCGGAGGTGGTGCCTCCTCGCTTGCAGACCTGGCTCCGCGGGACAACCACGGGCGGGTCATGGGCAGGGCCCCTACTCCCCCAGATATCTGGCCCCTTTCGAAGACACCTCTGGCTGTAGACCACCCTCAGAAAACAGCCCCTTCCATTCCTGCACCAGCCCTGCCTGGGCAGCGGTTCCTGCCTCCTGGCAAGGTCAGCTGCTCTCAGACCTTCCCAGGCTTGGGCTTTAGGAAATGCAAATGTTGGGGTGCCTGCGTGGCTCAGTCATTAAGCATCTGCTTTCAGTTCAGGTCTTGATTCCAGGGTATTCTGATCCAGCCCCTGATCTGCCTCCCGGCTCAGCGGGAGGCCTGCTTCTCCCTCTCCCTCTCCCACTCCCCCTGCTTGTGTTCCCTCTCTCTCTCTGTCTCTGTCAAATAATAAATAAAATCTTAAGAAAGAAGAAGAAAAAAAAAGAAATGCAATGGTTTCCCACATTTCCAAGGCAATTTTAAGACCCAAAAAGTAATGCTCTAAGCAGGAGGAGCTCCACCTTCTGGTCTCCCCCATGGAGTAGATAGTGCTTCTCAGACCTTCCCAGCATCCTTCTAGGATGAGCCCATTTGTTCTGGAATATATATATATATTCATATGCTTGGTTCTGCAGGGAAGCTTCAGGATGAACAAGAACAACCGCCCTTTCATGCTGTTGGAATGGTGAACCAGGAACATTGATTCTTCGCTTAAAAAGAAAACATTGTTATTGCCGACACTAAAGGAACAAACCACTTTAAGCATTTTAGAGAGAAAAGAAGAGAGTTTTATTCAAACCCAAGTCAAGATGGCTGCCTGGGAGACACAAGCTTCACAAAGAAGAGTGCTCCAGGGAAGGAACATCTGGAACAGGTTTCTATATTCGGTCTGTTTTGTTTTACATACAGAGTGACAGATCATCATGAGGAAGAACATTCCAGAAAGTTACAGACTTTTTCTTATGTTTTCAGTATGTGCAAGTCAGTATGACTTTAATCTTATGGGAGCAGGAGATGTCCTTCTGTTTTTCTTATCTTTATGCTTGCAAAAGCATTTTTTTGGTTCTCTTTTTCTTCCCAAAGGAGATGTATAATATCTGCTTGGGGCAGAAATAGTGCCCATGATCTGAGGTTTTGCACAATCATTTTGAGCTTGGTAAAATGTTAAAGGATAGCTTCCCCAGGAGCCCAGGATCCAGGCCCATGGTTGGTAAAAGACAAAAATTTCCATTATCATTCTAATTACTAATAAAGAAAGGGACTTGAGACAAAAGCACTTTTAACAATACTACCAAGAAGTCAAAATGATGCCTACAGAAGGTTACCTGTTCCATGGTCAACACTGGTAACAGAGGTGTTCACAGAAGCTGGGCTCCTCCCTTTCTCCTGCCCAAATCTCTGAAGCACACAGACAATTTAAAGTCAGAATTTTAGAACCTCCCAACATCTTAGAAATGTCTGGCACCATTCCCTTGGACTACAGAATAAAACAGTAGCTCATTGTCACAACACTAATTGAAGCATGAAGTCCCCCCTAAAGCTTGGATACACTGTCTTAGTTCTTTCCCTGCAGATTTCAGCTAATGTAAGTCATAGTCATACCATAAAAACACTACAATGGTTGGGAAGTAATCATGGGTAAGGGAATAGTTTAGTAAAGTTTATAAGCATTGTCTCACTTTGTAGAAGAGGCTGAGCTGAGTGTTTTTAAATATTATTTCAGACCTGTCTTGCACACTCTGAACATACCAGAACCTGAATCAATTTTTAAAAGATAGCTCTTCCAGTAACTTTAATATCAGAAAAATATTATAATGTCTCTATTCCTAGGGATCTTTGCATATCTTACTCGGAGGTTCTCAGCTCTTAATGATCATGATGGGCAGAGGTACAAAGCCCAGGTGAATTCATTCCAGTTGACCCCACAAAAAGAAAATCCTGACACTTGAGATGTTTCCAGGTCAAGAAGACCAGAGGTAAGAGGGAAATAGTACTGTGTATGGAATAACAAGGTATTTGGAGTCAGTTTGGGGGACCCCACTTAGGTTTCTGACACTAAAATCCTCTGTAACTCAAGTCATCTCTGAGTCCATGTCTAGCCATCTAGAAAATGTGACTAATAATATCTACATTGTAGTTTGGAAGTTTAAGAGGGAGAATTCCAAAGACAAGAGCTGGTGTGATGGCTCTCAAGAGCAGGTGCTCAGGAAGCCATGATTACTACTGGGGTCTATTTCTTTTTCAGAAGAAAGAGCACATCTTTCAGAAGAAAGAATCCATGCTTCTAAGAGATGACTCACAAGATGATTTTCAAACCTTAAGGAAGGTCAAGAATCTGTTATTGTGTCATATTTTACTCAGAAAGCATGTTGTTGGACTAGTGAGGACAATACAATAGCACCATCATCACTGGGGTGCGGAGCTTCCCATTTCCATGCAGCCATGTTGTCCCCCTTAGCTCAGTGCCACCAGAAAGGGCAGCTTGGGTGGTGGGCACCAGCATCACTAGGAGTGGGGATCTTCCCATTTCCATATGGCCATGTTGTGCCTCTTAGCTTAGGGCTACCAAAAAGGGTAGCTGTGGGGGACCACAGGCCAAGGCTGACATTTGGGGCTGGGGCAGGCACAACTCTGACTTAAGGCTCATCTCCTGTCTAGCTAATTAAACTGCTCTTCCCAGATAGAGTGACATTGTCTGCAAGCTCTGATGTAGGAAGTGTCGAGAATCTCCCTTATGAGTCCCTCTCTGGTCTTTAGGAAATGTAGCAAAGTTACATTTAATTTTTAAACATTGAGGGACTTCCTGGTTTTCTTTTCATTATGGCTATGGCTCAATTCTCCTGTGCTCTAAGAATATAATCTAGTTAATTGCAGGCTTTAAAATATGTAGACTTGCTTCATGGCCCAGCATTTCACCTACTTGGGTAAATATTTTAGGACCACTTGAAAATAATGTATTCTATACCTAATGTGTAACATTCCATATAGGTTAATTAGGTCACATTTGTTACCAATGTTTCATCTGCTTTTTCTATCAGATATTGAGAAAGGTCTATTAAAATCTTCAAACAATGCTAATCTAGTCAACATGGTATTGGAGAATCTACCAAGTGTTATAAGGCAAGAGAAACAAAAAGAATAAGATTTGATGGGCTAATTGTGACTATTCACAGATAATGTGAGGGTGCACATAGAAAATATAAAATAGTCTATAAATGCACTATTAGAATTAAAAGTGGAAAACTTCCAAATCTTAGAACCAAGAAAGCAATCCAGAAAGCAGCCCAGGGGAAGAGATTTCTTATGGATGGAGGGAAGGATATCAGAATAATATCAGACGTGTCCCCAGAGACCTGGCAAGCAGAAAGGGCTGGCAAGACATATTCAGGATACTACATGAGAAGAGCATGCAGCCAAGGGTCCCTTATCCAACAAGGCTGTCATTCAAAGAACAAACAGTACCTATTCTTCTGACTTTGTTTCAAAAAATAGAAATGGAAGGACAATTTCCAAACTCCTTCTCTGAGGCCAGCATTACCTTGATCTCCAAACCAGGCAAAGATCCCATCAAAAAGGAGAATTACAGAGCAATATCCCTGATGAACATGAGTGCCAAAATACTCAACAAGATCCTAGCCAATAGGATCCAACAGTACATTAAAAAGATTATGCATCATGACCAGCTGGAATTTATTCCTGGGATGCAATGTGTGGTTCAACATTTGCAAATCAATCAACATGATAGAGTACATTAATCGAAGAAAAGACAAGAACCATAGGATCCTCTCAATTAATGCAGAAAAAGCATTTGACAAAATACAGCACACTTTCCTGATTAAAACTCTTCCAAATGTAGGCATAGAGGGGACATTCCTCAGTTTCATAAAAACCATCTATGAAAAGCCCTAAGCGAATACCATTCTTAAGGGAAAAGCTGGGAGCCTTTTCCTTAAGAGCAGGAACACAACAGGGATTCCCACGCTCACCACTATTGTTCAATGTAGTACTAGAAGTCCTAGCCTCATCAATCAGATTACAGAAAGAAATAAAATGTATCCAAATTGGCAAAGAAGTCAAACTCTCTCTTCACAGATGACATAATACTTTATGGGGAAAACCCAAAAGACTCCACTCCCAAATTACTAGAACTCATACAGCAATTCGGTAATGTGACAGGATACAAAATCAATGTGCAGAAATCTGTTGCTTTTCTATATGCTAACAATGTAACTGTAGAAAGAGAAATTAGGGAATTAATTCCATTTATAATAACACCAAAAACTGTAAGATACCTTGGAGTAAACCTAACCAAAGAGGCAAAGGATCTATACTCTAGAAACTATAGAACATTTATAAAAGAAATGTGGGAAGACACAAAAAGATGGAAAACCATCCCATGCTCATGAACTGGAAGAATAAACATGGCTAAAATGTCTAAGCTGCCCAGATCAATTTACACTTTCAACACCATCCCTATTAAAATACCACTGGCATTTTTTATGGAGCTGGAACAAACAATCCTAAAACTTATATGGAACCAGAAAAGACCCCACCCAGCCAGGGAAATGTTGAAAAAGAAAACCAAAGCTGGGGGCATCACAATGTCTGACTTCAAGCTATATTCCAAAGCTGTGACAGCATGGTATTCACACAAAAACAGACACATAGATCAATGGAACAGAATAGAGACCCCAGAAATTGACCCTTAACTCTATGCTCACATCATCTTTGACAAAGGAGGAATGAATATCCAATGGAAAAAAGGTGGTCTCTCCAATTAATTTTGCTGGGAAAATTAGACAGCCACACACAGAAGACTGAAACTCAATCATTCTCTTATATCACACACAAAGATAAACTCAAAATGGATGGAAGACCTCAATGTGAGACAGAAATCCATCAAAATCCTAGAAGAGAACATAGGCAGTCACCTCTTCGACATCAGCCACAGCAACTTCTTCCTAGACACATCACCAAAGGCAAGGGAAACAAAAGCAAAAATGAACTATTGGGACTTTGTCAGATAAAACGGTTCTGCGTTTTGTTGACTGTTTCAAAGGAAACAGTTAACAAAACAAAGAGGCAATCCATGGAATGGGAGAGGTTTGGAAATGATATGTCATATAAAGGGCTGGTATCCAAGATCTATAAAGAACTTATCAAACTCAACACCCAAAAAAAATGACCCAATCAAGAAATGGGCAGAAGACATGAACAAACATTTCTCCAAAGACATGCGAACGTCTAACAGACACATGGCAACATGTTCAACATCACTTGCCATCAGGGAAATACAAATCAAAACCACAATAAGATACCACCTTACACCAGTTAGAATGGCCAAAATTAACAAGTCAGAAAATGAAAGATGTAGGTGAGGATGTGGAGAAAGGGGAACCCTCCTACACTATTGGTGGGAAAGCAAGCTGGTGCAGCCACTCTGGAAAGCAGTATGGAGGTACCTCAAGATGTAAAAGATAGAACTACCCTACCACCCAGGAATTTCACTACTGGGTATTTATCCCAAAGATACAGACATTGTGAAAAGAATGGACACCTACACCTCAATGTACCTAGCAGCAATGGACATAATAGCCAAACTGTAGAAGGAGCCAAGATGACCTTCAACACATAAATGGGTAAAGAAGATGGCATTCAAATATACAATGGAATACTCCTCAGCCATCAGAAAGGATGCATACCTACCATTTGCATCAACATGGATGGAACCAGAGGGGATTATGTTGAATGAAATAACTCAGGCAGAGAAGGACAATGACCATATGGTTTCACTCGTATGTAAAATGTAAGGAATAGTGTGCAAGACCATAGGGGAAGGGAGGGAAAATTGAATGGGAAGAAATCAGAGAGGGAGACAAACCATGAGCGACCCTGGACTCTGGGAACCAAACTCAGGGTTACAGAGGGAAGGGGGATGGTGTAACAGTGTGATGGGAATTAAGGAGGACACGTGTTGTGATGAGCACTGGGTGTTACATGCAATTTATGAACCATTGAACACTACATCAAAAACTAATGTACTATATGTGGGCTATCTGAACATAAATACATAAATAAATAAATATGCTTTTTACACAAAAAACATAATAATGGGAACAGAATTTCAGAGTTGCATGAAGAAATATTCTCAAGATGTTTCACAGCAGTGTAAATATAGTTAACGCTACCGGACTTTATACTGAAAATGTTTAAAATGGCCAAATCAATGTTAGTATTTTTTTACAATTTCTTAAAAGTACATTCTGTATGATTCCATTTTTATAAAGATTTTATTAATTTACCTTGGGGGGGTGCATGGCACGAGAGTTGTGGGAGAGGCAGGAGGTGGAAGAGAGAATCATGAGCCCACACCACACTGAACACAGACCCTACATGGGGCTCGATCCCACACCATGAGATCACATTGTGAGCCAAAATCAAGAGTCAGTGGCTTACCCGACTGAGCCACCATCCATCTCCTTTGGCATTAGTATTGGTGCATTCCCTGCTCTCTCCACCACCACTGCTCTGAACACTTCTGAAAATACGTCTACGAAAAATTGTGCCAGAGTTTCCTGGGGTGAGTCTGAGTACGATCACTGCTAGGTGATGGGTGCATCTGCAGCCTGGGATGGGTGCTGCTCACTGTTTTCTCAGACAGGGGTGCCCATCACCCTTCTCTCCAAGGGACCCCCATGTTCTCAGGCACCTGAGGGCCACCCAGCCCAAGAATTCACCTTCTCTAGCAGAGGACAGATGGGACTTCTTTCTCTGGCCAGGACTATGAACACTGATCCTGGGAAAAGAGAGTTCTCCTGGGACTCCTGGCCCAGCCAGGCAGCCGTGGCCACTGTGTATGTGACAGAGCCAGTGAGGCTGGGCCTTGGAAGGAATGAGTGCCTGAAACAAGCCTTGCGTGGGGCATGTGGGAGCAGCAGCCCCTGCTTCTTGGGGAGCAGTGATGTGCGTAAAATGAGGGAGGCTGGGGTGAAGCCTTCTAAGCCACACCACAGTCTCTCTTGGTCCTGAAACCAGCAGGAAGGAAGCTCCGAGGGCAGAGACTCCAGGAGGATTCCCACCAGGGAAAGAGGGCCCACTAGAGGGCACTGAAGCCGCCAGCCCTGCCAGCCACAGACCATTTGCACCTGCCAGAACACATTGGGCGCTTCATTAGCACATTGTCCATGTTTGTGTGTGGACAGTGATTGGCCCACTCAGTGCTGGTGCACTTCCAGAGGCAGACTAGAACCCTTCCAGGGCCTGCTAGTGGGTCAGAGGAACCCTGCCCAGAGAAGCAGAGAATGTCCCTCTTTCTCGGGAGCTGGGGAAGGCAGCCACCATCCTGGGCCAGGACCTGGGCCAGGCGTGTGTTCTTTCTGAAGTCCCCGCGTTCAGTGGGCATTGCTGTGCCTGAAAAAGGCCCTCTCAGCCACAGAGTCAGGAGCCATGAGGGGCTGTCTCCCATCCTGACCCAGGATCATGACCTGAAATGATCCTGTCTTTGGGAGGGCAGGTCTCCTTCAGGAGCCAGGGAGGGGCAGGCCCTGCAGGAGCTCTTCATTCAAGGAGGAGTCATGGGGTGTGTGTGTCTCAGCGGCCCAACAAGTGAAAGAACCAAACCCCAATGCTCAAGTTCTAATAGAAGCAGAATTTTAGTGTCCTGTTTAGGGGCAGCCACCTCCCCTCTTACATGGTCTTGGGGGACCCCAGGGAAAGTCTTCCTTGTTCTCATGCCCTCAGAGGGAGGAGCTGGCCCTGTGTCCTGGGGTCCCCACCCTGTCCCACTGCTGAGGAAGAGCCACACACAGGGACTCGGTGTCAGGAATGTTGTCTCCCAGGGGTCTGGCGGCTGCATGGAAGGGTTGGATTGCTTTTGGTGGGAGGGGTGCTCACTGGTGACACCGTTCACCATTCCCCACTGCACTCTGCAGTCCAGGCTCTGTGCCCAGCTTAGGTCAATCACTAGCACCCACATGGATCCCACAGGATCGCTCTGCCATGGGATAGATCATTCAGCATCACCGCATTGCACAGAGGGGGAGAGGGAGGCCCAGAGAGGGGAGGCAAATCGCTCTAGTCACAGGACTGGTCAGCAGAGGCGCTGGAGAAGGCCAGCCCTCCCGAGCCCCCATTAGCCCAGCCAGAGACTCCCTGAACCCAGAGCGAGCTCTCCCCTGCCTGCCCAGCCACACACTGGCCCCTGAACTGGATGATGGACTGTTCTTCTTGGCCCTGAGGGTGTTGCTGGCTGACTAGCAGGGGGAGTGCAGCTGGTGGGACAGGCTGTAGCTACAGGACAGAGTGACATGTCTGAGCTAGCAGGAGCCACACTCTCTCCCGGAGCCTGCCCTAGGGACCAGCACACCACAGGGTCTGCACTGACTAGGGAGCCATGGCCTCCAGGGAGAGTCCACTCTGCCCTGTCCCAGCCTCTGTGCCGCATCACCTCTCCTCACTGTGGGGCTCCAGGACCCGGAACCAGACTCCGTAGGGCTGACTGGGCTGCAACTTGTAATGAATTTGCAGCCCCTGAAGCAGCTGGATTTCCTGGGGCTGGAGGGGGACTGGCTGCAGACAAGGCCTGGGGTGGGGCAGAGGCGGGGCTTCATGGAGGGTGAAGGATGGGGCAGGGGCCGAGTTCTGGGGCCACTGCTCATTTCTAAAAGGGGCCGAAATCCCTGAATGCCCATGAGGTCCCTCATTACAGTAACAACACCATCACACTCGGTGTCCTGGTAGTGGGCCCCTCCTTCCTGGCCTCCTTCCCATACCTCTGACTCCAGCTGGGCCTCTGTCCCAGGGTCCTACCAGGAAGACGAGGAAGGAGGAGGAGAAGAGAAGGGGAACGGGGTGGACTGCTCTTCCCCCTGCCCTGAGTTGGCCTCCACTGCTGCCTCCAGGTCCTCTGGTCCAGCCCTGCACTTAGCTGGATCCTGGGAGACAGTCTGCATTCCCGGCCAGCTGGGCGGGGAGTATTTGGTGACCTTTGTGCTCCCAGAAGTTCAACCCACCTGGCCTTGCACCCTGAGGCTTGCACCCAGGATGGGATGGTTCTGGGGCTGAGCAGACTTTGGGGCCACAGAGCCCTTGGTTGTGTTGAGGAAACACCGGGGACCAGTCAGGTGCAGAGCCATGGGTGTCATACATGTCAGCCGTGGGACTGGGCCACAGTACAGGTGCTATGTGCAGGTCCCCTGTGCACACCGGGCCCCCTCAGGAGGGAGGCCTGTGTGTCTGGTGCACCTATTCTCCACCTACTCCGGAGGAGTGGCCAAGTTCAAACATTCCCATGTCCAGCCCTCAGGGACAGTTGGGAACCTAGGGTCAAGAGAGGCAGGGACTCACCCAAGACACAGAGTCCCAGAAGCAGGGCTGCTCTCCAGTCCCAGGCCAGCCCCAGCCCTCCCACCAGGTTTGCTTTGGGGGGTGAGAGCCCCTCAGATCCTCAGGGATAGCTACCCACCCCATCCCATGTGGGGACATGACCTTGGGCATCCCCAGACAAGTAGAGGCATGTGTGCCTACACACACACACACACACACACACACACACACACACACCACTCTGACTGCCCAGCTTGGGGTCAAAAGAGGCAGACAGCCTGGGAGCAAGGTGGGTGACAAGTGGGAAAGAAGAAAGAGGTTGGAGACAGCTGGGCCATGGGGCAGGGGCATCAGGACACCTGGCAAGAAACCAGATCCATAGCATGGGGATGGGAGAGAGGCCAGGCTGATGGTCAGGGGGTCTCCAAGGGGCCCAGGGGGGTTGCAAGGGTACCGGGAGAGGACAGGGTCTGGGGTCTGGTGTCCATCACCATCCTGGGCTACTGGAAGTAGGAAGAGATATCCCCCCAAGTCCAGACGGGGTTATAGCACAAAAGGCCTTAGCTTACTCTTCTGTCAATTGGGCCACAGAGATGATGTGTCCCTAGGGTCCCACATGCTTGTAGAAAAGTCTGTTGGTCTTGGATCTTCATTCCTGACCCCTGTGCTCCCAGTCCTGGGAAAATGCTTTGTACTCCCTCAAGGTCCTTCTGAGCAGAGGACAGCCTGAGGGCTCGGAGGCCTGATGAGCTGGGTTTGCAGAACGTGGCATAGCACTGGACCACTGGTCTAGGGACCAAGGTCAAGACCCTCCTTGTTGCAGTCTCAAGGTCCCCATTTGGAAGAGGTTCCAGAGTCAGTGCTCCGGTCAGGGTGAGGAGGCCTTAGGAAGGAACCAAGCACCAGGGCAGGAGAGAGAAATGGGGAGAAGGTAGGCTTCTGATGTTTCTCACATTGCCTCCGGAGCCCCCAGGTGCTGCCCCTGGGGGACACACAGAGAAGACAGAGACAGAGAATGAACACAAGAGAGGGAACCAGGAGAAGTCACAGACTTTCCTCAGTCAGGTTGGAAACATCCCATCATTTTGCTCCATTCTATTCCTTAGAGCACAGTCACACAGGCCATCCACCCAAGGGGAGAGAATTCCACAGGGATGTGTGACCAGGATTCGGGAATGCCAGGAACCACTGTGGGGCCTGCCCAGCACATGGGCACAGACGAGGCCCTGGGACCTGGGCCTAAACCTAATGGGAGCTCCTGAAAGTCTGTGTCATGAGAGGACAAGGTCGGAATCAGTTCACTGCAACCCTCCCACGGGGGCTGGGAGACAGGCAGAAGGAGGGTGGCTTTGCCTGGATGCCAGAGCAGTCCCAGGTCCCTCTGAGCTGTGTTCTATGCCCCGCCCAGTCCTCAACTCAACCTTGCATTGCCACGTGCATGTCCCAGCCTCCTATGATAGCAGGAATGTATGTAGAGATCCTACTAATGATGTTGTCCCTAAAAGTAGAAGCCAGAAGACCCCACTGTGCAGATGGGGAGGCTGGGGAGGTCCTGAGAGGTAAAGGGTCTGTCCAGGGTCACAGTCCTGGGCATGAGCAGGAACCTGGTCTGAACCCAGCTCTGTGTCCTCACAGCAGGGACACCATCCAACCCCAGGCCTTGCGGGGCCTGTGAGTAGGCTGTGTGGGTGTCACTGTATGGACAGGGCCTGGGGTAGATTGTGAGCATTGAGCAGCTGGGGGAGGGGATCCCTGAGGGAGCTCTAGTGTGAGGAGGAATTTGGGTAAGGGGTCCCTAGGAAGTGGTGACCTCACTTCCCTGACAACAGAGCCTAACAGAATTTGGAACCCAGGTAACCAGGCACCCACATTCCAGAGACAGCCCCCTGCCCAGCTCATTTCACTGGAGATCCCTGAAAGAACATGTTTGCATGTTGCATCCCAAAGTCTAGAGGCTGCAGGCAGAGGAAAGCACACCCTGCAAACACTTTCCCTCACTGGGGACGTCATATCAGGGCTCCCCACCCTCTCATTTGGCCAGAAGTATGGAAAGGTGACACCATGAGGCCCAGAGCCAGACCCCAGCCCCATATGCTCTGATCTGACCTGTGCAGCCCCAGGTTTCCTCCCCATGCATGCATGCGTGTGTGTGTGTGTGTGTGTGTGTGTGTGTGTAAAGAAGGCTCATGTGTGGTGCACCCACCCCAATCAGGAGCAGGGGTCAGATGCCCAGTGGGCAGGTCATGTTCACACCCTGGGTCAAGGCTGGCTGGGTGGGATGGGGTGTTGGGGGCTGCGAGCTCTCCCTGGGGTTTATCCTGTGTCCTGCAGGCACGGGTCTGTGCACGCACAGGTCTGTGTGTGATCTGGGAGCAGCAGGGGGACTGGGCAGGAGGACAGTGAGGACGGCCGGGCAGGGCTGTGATGCATCCAGGCCGGCTACCGGTCCCTGTCTTTGCAGAACAACAGGGATGATGAAACCGGGAGGAGACTGTTATACACTGACTCCATCTCCCTAACACAGGAAGTGACCGTAGGGGTCTCTCCAGAGACTGGGGACTGCCTGGGAAGGCCTCTGACACTGCCCAGCCACTGTCCCTGCTGGTACCACACAGGATTTTGGTCCAGCACACAGAGGCCAAGCCCAAGCGTGAGAAGGCCAGGGCTGGGTGTATGTGGGTGTCTGGGGATGGGACGGTGCTAGGCCCCACAGGCAGGAGACCCCAGAGGCTGGTGTGGGGCCAGGAACAAGGACTGGGCTCAGAGCACCCAGTGGGTGGACTGCAGTTGTGGAGATGTCCCAGTGAGGGTTCCTTCCTAGCTGTAGCTTCTTTGAGAGGCCCTGGGCTGAGCTCTATCTCTGCAAAGGCACACAAACTTGTTCTCTCACTCCAGCATCTCCAACGAAATGAGCTGGGCAGGGGGCTGTCTCTGGAATGTGGGTGCCTGGATACCTGGGTCTAGCTCTGAAGAGCCAGAGCTGGCCCCAACTTCATCTGCAGTTCCAGAGGGGGGGATGGTGCCTGGAGAGACTTCAGCAGGAGACCAGGGGTCCACCAGGTGACCTGGCACCTGCCCACAGAGAACCTGACGCTGTCCCAGAAGCACTGGCACCTGCCCCTCCCCAGCCCCTGCTTCTGCTCCAGTTCCTGCTGTTTCCCTGCCCCTTCCCCTTCCTCAGCCCCTACTCCAACACCTGTTCCTGCCCCTGCTCCCACCCCTGCTCCTGTCCATTCCCCTGCCCCTGCCCCAGCCCCTGCTCCCACCCCTGCTCCTGCTCCTGTCCCTGCTCCTGCCCCTGCCCCTGCCCCTGCCCCTGCCAGAGCCACTCCCCCTTCCCCTGCCCCAGCCTGTGCTGCTGCTCTTGCATCTGTCCCCGCTCCTGTCCCTGCCCTTATCCCATCCCCTGACCCTACTCCTGCTCCTGTGGGGCTCCCAGAACCACATCCAGAGCCCACAGCCCTGCTCCTCATACAATTATCCCTTGTTCTATCCCCCGACCCCGATGGCCTGCAGGAATGTTCATCCCTGACAAGTATGTTCTTTCTCTCTGGTACATATTAACTCATATTAACTGTTATTTTATCTTTCCACGTTCTGCATACTGTTTATTATTTCTTTTAAATAAAATTACTTGGTTACACTTGAACACGTCACGAGAGTTAAGTACATTCCCAACTCTGTGTCACCACACCACAGAACATCGCTGGCAAGATATCTTCTTCCCCAAAGGAGACCCTGAACCCAAAGCCCTCCCTACCCATTTCTCCTCCAGCCCAGCCTCTCAAAACCCCTAAGCTGCTTTCTCTCTCTGTTCCTTTACCTGTTCTGGATGTTTCTATACATGGAATCCTACAATATGTGCCTTTGTGTCTCCCTACCTATTTTCAAAGGGGACTCTCTTTTCTCTGTGTTTATGTGACATAGAATTTCCCTTATTCCATATTGAAACCCCTGATGGATTACAGATGAAATGTAATCATAGAGGCCCCTTTAGGAATTATGCACAATCTTGGGGTCAAGACCCCTGTTCCTGCTGGGACACCATAGCCTGACCCCAAAGAGGACACATCTGTTTCCTTCTGTGGCCCCCACAGAAACCAGGGAAATACAGAAAGCTGGAAGACACACCACAGAGGGCAAACACATCACTCACAACCCAAGGCCAGAGGAAAGTTTTATCTGACTCTGTTCCAAACCAGGCTCCAAGTCACAGGGTTCCACAGGGACAGAGACCAAAGACATGCAAGTCCAGGGGGAGGATAGGCACATGGGGAGTACATGTCAGAGATGTGGGAGGCCCTGGGGAAGGGCTCTGACAAAGGAAACCCTATGAGGGCAGCGCTGGTCATCCACAGAGCAGCAGGTGTCTGGTCTGGGGATCAACAGCCCTGGTGAGAATGTGAAGAAAGAGAGGTCCAGTACAGGTCCCCTGGAAAGTAGGGTGATGGGCACCCCTGTTTGGGAGAACAGTGAGCAGCACCCAACCCAGCCCGCAGGTGCACCCATCACCTAGCTGTGCTCAGCCTCAGTCTCAGCCCTAGAAACTCTGGCACAACTTTTCACAGATGTATTGTCAGGAGTGTTCAGCACAGTGGTGGTGGAGAGAGCAGGGAATGGAACAACCCTAATGCTCATGGAGATGGATGGGATCCACGGTCCCAGTTCTCATGATAGAATGTCCTGTAGCTACTGTCCCAGGGTCGTCCAGGCACAGAATCCAGGAAGCCCCTCCTGAGACCCCCCTCCTGCCACCCTGCTCCTGGGAACATTCAGAATTGTTTGAGGAGGTGGAGAGGAACCAGGGTGACAGCAGGGCCAAGGAGAAGAAATGTCAACACTGGGAGGACAGATGGATGTGCCCTGAGCCACCTTCCAGGGCCCAGGCTGTGATGCCCTCTGACCTCAACCCAAATAATAGCTCCTAATGTATGGACCAGACTTCTACTTTCACCCCCTGCTTCCTAACTCATTTATTTGACATCTCATTCATTACCCGCTTTTTCCTTTCCCTCCACCCCTCTCTTCTCTCCCCCACTGCATCACCCTCCCTGCCTCCCTCCCATCCTTCCTCCCTCCTTCCCCTCACTCCCTCCTTCTCATCATTCCTCCCTCCTTTCCTTTCCCTCTCATCATCCCTCCCTCCCATTCCCCCTCCCTCCCTTTCTTCCTCCCTTACTCCCACCCTGCCATCCTCCTTCTTTCCCTTCCCTTTCTTGCTCACTCCCTCCCTGCCTCCCCCATCCCTCCCTCCCTCATCCAGTGTCAACTGGGGATTTATGACACAACTTTTCTGACCAAATGCCAGTGTTTCAGCCAACAACTCCAGGACCTCCGAGTTTTCCCAAGGGTCTCTGTGATCCTCTGACTCTTCCATCAACCTCCTTGGGAAGCTCTGTCCTGACGTCTCCCTTATCTCCTGCCTTTTCTGCAACCCTTCTGTGGTTTCCTCTCCCCTCACCAGGGCCACCCTCACCAGGATTCCCCATGCCTTGGCTGGGTGCCCACATCCCACACTGGGCTCCATTAGCCCTATGTTTTGTGCAAGGCCTGTGCGCTCCCTCTGGGGTCACCTGGCTTCTCCGTTGAAGCAGCCTGCATCTTCCTGCACTGGGTCTCCTCTGACGAGTCTGTGAGGTCAGCCTGTGCCCATGTCACAGGCATGGAAGCACGAGTCCAGAAAGTCCAGACGACCTGCTCCCAGTCCCAGCATGTGGAGCCTGGGCTGAGTGGTGCCTGAGCAGAGGAGGAGTTGGGCCCAAGGAGCCTGAGGGAGGATGTGGCACAGTGACCCCCCAGGAGAAGAGTGAGCATCATGGGGGCCCGGTGCTCAGGCCCGCTGGGAGACCGTGTCCCACCCACACTGGATCTGTGCCCAGGGCTGGAGGTCACTGGGTACCCACCCTCCCAGGCTGCAGGCTGGCAGTGACTGGCAGGGGAGGGGCAATGCCGGTGCAGGAGAGAGCCCTCAGGTGGTGCTCCCCCAGCAGCAGGTGCCCTGGGATGGACTGAGGGGGCATCAGCGGACAGCAGTGTCTGCAGCTGGGGTCTCCACACAGGCCCCCTCCTGATGCTCAGCACAAGCTTGTCTGGATGGCCTATGTCCCCAGACACAAAGTCTGGCCCAGGACCTCCCCTCAAGCTCCTACTCCCAATCCTTTGTACTCAGCTCAAGTGCAAGAAATGGCCAATAGTTTAGGTGGTGTTGGGTGCACAGAGACATGTAATTTTCTGGCCCACACTGTAACACTGCTGGCATTTTAAAGATCTCGGGGCTTTGATTCAAAAATGGTAGAATGCCAGGGACCCCAGACAGCTTTCTGGAAACAGGCCTCTGTGCCTTGCAGCCTTCCCATCCCACCAACTCTGCTCATAACCCCTCCAGAGCACAGGCCCACAGTCTTGGGACCTCAGATGGCCCAATGTGCCTACAAAAAGTGGTCCAGGCGGGGCAGCAGGACACACTGTGGATTCCAGTAAGTCCCCCTCCCAGAAAGTGAGGGTATTGGGGACGAGCTGTCTGAAAACAGCCAGGTCAGGGTTCCAGAAAGACACCAGAGGCATAGAAGTAACTGAGGGACATCTGAAGGTCAGGTAGGGACAGTGGGAATCTTGGATGGTTTTGCCTAGGGGCAGCTCCCGTCCCCTAAACCCTCAGTGTGATGGCTTTGCTGGGGGATGGGGGAGGGACCATGCCTGAAGGACCCATGGCTCCACTGTCAGAGGTCACCAACTTGATCTGTGCACAGGTGGGAAAACCTAGCCACACCCTGAAGAATTTCTGGAAACAGTAGCCATCTCAGTGGCAGCCAACCTGGGAGGTCAACCTTCCAGCTGCCTGAGGTGGAATGGAGCCACAGACCAGCACACTAGCCAGAAATGGAGGAAGGAGAACCAGTTCTGCTTTTCAATAGTTTCTGAGTTACTGGTTTGTTCCTATGGTTAGTATACTTTGCAAGGCCTTGAAAATGTTCTCCTCATGTTCTCTGCTGGAGAGGTTCTTGAAAAATCTCTGGTTTATAGATAAAATCATCCAGAATCGATCTTGGTTGGCACAGTCATGCTGGGAAAAGTATGGATTTTCCCCCAATTACTAAAAATAGAACTCCTGTATGCTCCCACTACTGGGTAGACATTTATAGGAAATGAAGTCAGCTTCTCGAAGTAAGATCTGCAACTCTCACCCAATCTCCCCAAGGAGGGGCGGCTACCCTTAGCAACAGGGTACCCATGTGGGAAGTCATAGGCAACCCTCCCCTCAAGGTAGGTGCCTCCCTGGACAAGGGGCTGTCCCAGGGCTGGGAGGTCTCTGCAGTAACTCATTCAATGTCCTGGATACTAGGAGGAGACAGAGTACAGCACTAGGCCAGTAAGGGTCAGGACACACTGCCCCAAATATGATATCTTGGCAAATTAAATATAGAAACTGGAAGAATTTTCCATAAAGCAGAAGCAGGAAGTTCCCTCTGATCCCCAGCCATCAGCCCTTCTTCCCTGAAGCAGGTCAGAGCACTCCTGTGTGGCACTTCCCCCTCCCCAGACCACAAGGAGGACATGCTTGTCAGCAGAATCAAGGAATTTAGGGCCACAAAGGCTAGAGGAACAAACCAGGTTAAACTAACCTTTATCTTCCTAGTTACTTTTTTACCATTTACCAGCCCCAGCTCAAACCCCTGTGTTTCTCAATTCTTCACACATTTATTGCTTCTTTTCCTAAAACATAGAAGAACTGTCGGCTCCAATTGCCTCTGCTGGTCTCCATGTTCTCGTGAGGCTCCCAGCAAAAAAATCAATACACTTGCCAGCTTTTCTTCTGTTCATCTATCTTTGTCAATTTCCAGACCCAGCCAGGGACCTTAAGAGGAGTTGAAGAAAACTTTCCTCTGTTGCAGCCCTGAGACGGGCATGCAGGCGGGTTGGGGGGGGGGGGGGGGGTGGGGGGGGTGGGTGGAGTCAGGAAAATCCATCAGGTCTGCCTGACCTTGGTTAGAGCTTCCCTCTGCTGGGAAGCAGCACGGGGCTGTGTATGGCTGGGGAAGCCGGGGAGAGGCAGGTGGAACATGTAGGAAGCTCCCTGATCCCCAGCTGGGGGACTTGGCCCCACTGACAAGTCCAGGGTATGATGATGAATATTATAATGGAAGCATCCTGAATATCAGGGCTTCCCCACCCCAGGCTTCAATATGGCTGCTCCTTGTGGTTGCTACTGTTGGCTTAGTGAGTTTTCTGAACCAACTATGTTCATGACTGCGTTCTTTGCTGTGTGTGGCCACTGAATCCCGGTGCTGTAACTTAGTGGTCGGCCAGTGGCTGGGCAGACAGGTCACCCTTGTTCCTGAGCTATCGCTACAGATTGGAGGGCCCCAGAACCTCATCCTCAGGTTTGAATAGTCTGCTTGAGTGGCTCATGGAACTCAGAGAAACACATTACTTACTAGATGACCAGTTCATTAAAAGGATAGAACTCAGGACCAGGCAGCTGGAAGCAATGAGCAGGGCAAGGTATGTAGCAGAGGCTCAGAGTTACCCCTCTCAGAGTGAAAGAGGCCTTCACCCACCTCCTCTCTGACCTTCGTCTGATGATGTCCCTCCTTTGGGCTCATCTGTGAACTCAAGTCAAAGACCCAGAGGTCACCAAAATGACCCCTCAAGCAATAACCACTGCCTGACGGTCACCAGCAAGACCCCACGTGATGGACCCCAAGACAATGATTGACCAGAACTTTACTGACCCCCCTGCACCTGACCACAGACCTCTGTCCTAGATTTTCCTCATATAAAAGCCCAGGAGTGTTTTCAACACCTTGAGACCATGCCAGTCCTCAGCCTTCTGGTGTTAGCTGCACTGAAATACATTCCTTTCCTGTGTCACCACCACTCACCTCTCTGCCTCTGGATCAGGGACACTGAGAATAGTATAATATAGCAAGTCAAATACCAGCTCTTCCCCTCCCCGGGGTTCACTGCTGTTGCTCCTCTCACTACAGTTCTGCTGTTGGCTTAGTGACATTTCTGAACTGATTTTGTCAAATTTGTATCCCTTGTGTGTGGTCACGGAAGTGTCGTCTGTGAATGTAGTGGTCAGTAGTCGACTGGGTGAGATTTCCTTAAACATCTGGAAACTGCCGTCCTTCTGAAAAACAAAAACAAGAACAAAAACAAAAAAACAATGTCTAGTCCTTGCAGATGGGGAGGAGGGCTCTGGGTGTGTGGGTGTTGGGATACGCCTTCAGCACCAGTCAGGCCTCTTAGCACTCTGCCTTGGCCTTCACTTCCTACTTGCCAAGTCTGATAATCACCAGAGGGCAAAGCCTAGGGCCTTCTCAGGTCAGCCCTGAGCAGGCACCCAGCCCATGCATGCAGTGTCCCAGGGGCTCAGGAATAGGTCAGAGCTTCCAGGCTCTTCTTCCCTATTCTCCTAATCACTCAGCCTTTCTTCCAGTGATTCTGCTTGATTTCTATTTGCCCCAACTCTTATCCATTGCCCTTGGTGGCAGAGACTCATAAATACCTTTAAATGGTTTGGACATCGAATGTCCTCCAGTAGCCACCTCACTACTGGAAGAGTTGGTAGAAAACAACAAGTCACAGAGCAATCCAAGGTTCTGGACTTGGTGTTTCCCTCTCCTGAGATGGGGACATCTGTGAGAGGGGCAGGTGGCCAGCTGGTGGAGGGCCAGGCACCTGACATGGACAGGACAGATGGGGTACATGAAGCCGAGACCCCCAGAGCATGTTCCTGACATCTGGAATGAACTGGCCTTCAAAGCTGCAGATTGGTTGGGATCATTTTCAGGCTGAGGAGGAAAATGAGGGGAACAGAGGAGACTGAGGAGGCTTATTACAGACACATAAAAAATTGTTCAACATCCCTCGACATGAGGGAAATACAAATCAAAACTATAATGAGATGGGATGCCTGGGTGGCTCAGTGGGTTAAAGCCTCTGCCTTCGATTCAGGTCGTGATCTCAGGGTCCTGGGATCGAGCCCCACGTCAGGCTCTCTGCTCAGCAGGGAGCCTGCTTCCCCTTCTCTCTCTGCCTGCCTCTCTTTCTACTTGTGATCTCTCTCTCTCTGTCAAACAAATAAATAAAATCTTAAAAAACAAAACAAAACTATGAGATACCACCTCACACCAGTTAGAATGGCTAAAATGAACAAGACAGGAAACAATAAGTGTTGGTGAGGTTGTAGAGAAAAGGGAACCTTTTTACACTGTTGGTGGGAATGCAAGCTGGTGCAGTCACTCTGGAAAACAGTATGGAGGTTCCTCAATAAGTTAAAAATAGAGCTACCTTATGACCCAGCAATTGAACTCCTGAGTATTTACCCCAATGATATAGATGTAGTGAGAAAAAGGGGCTACCTGCACCCCAATAATCATAGCAGCAATGTCCACAATAGCCAAGTTGTGGAAAGAGCCTTGATGTCCTTTGACAGATGAATGGCTAAAGAAGATGTGGTCCATATATGCAAGGGAATACTCTTCAGTCATCAGAAAGGATGAATACCCACCATTTTCATCGACATGGATGGAACTGGAGGGGATTATGCTGAATGAAATAAGTCAAGCAGAGAAAGACAATAATCATATGATTTCACTCATATGTGGAACATAAGGAATAGGGCAGAGGACCACAGGAGAAAGGAGGAAAAACTGAATGGGAAGAAATCAGAGAAGCAGACAAACCATGAGAGACTCTGGACTCCACAAACCAATCTGAGGGTTACAGAAGGGAGGGGGTGGGGGGAATGGGGTACCTGGGTGACTGGTATTAAGGAGGGCACATGTTGTGATGAGCACTGGGTGTTACAGGCAACTAAGGAATCAATGAACACTAATGTACTATTAGTACATTATGATGTATTATATGTTGGTTAATGAATTACATTTTAAAAATTAAATAAAATTTAAAAATAAAACCAAGGCAGAAACCGTACATAACTCAGAGGGCTCCATGCTCCTGGTAGCTGAGCTAGTGGCCACAGCCAAGGCCTCTGGCAGTCGGGGGACTGAAGGTCTGAGAGGTGGCTCAGTGCACCCCTGCCCTGAAGCCCCGTGGCCATGGCAAGGTGCAGGGACTGGGAGGGAAGACCCAACCAGAGGCCACCCTGGCTCCACGGCCGCTGCAGGACCACTCCCAGCCCCACCAGGTGGTGTCTGTCTAGAACCAGGAAGAAAACCTTTTCCCTTGATTGTTCTTTTTAAACATGGTTGCTGAACATTGACACAGAAATCACCCGACATAAAACTGGAGCCGTTCACAGCTGCAAATGACCCAGAAGTTATCAAAATGTAGTGACCACAAAGAAAAGACCTTGTGTCCCCAGGTGGGCCTCCTGTGTGCAGGTGCAGCTGGGGCCCTGGGAATGCTTATGTGGGCAGGGCTGGGCTCCAAGGTCTCCCTCAGGGAAACAGAAGTAGGAACCTACTCTGACAGCTCTGCTCAGGACAACACCCCCTGATGGAGACAGGGGCAGCTCCTCATGAGTCCCTGATGTCCTGGTGATTCTTGGGCACAGCCTGAATCTCAGTTTCTTCATGAAGGGTGGGGAGAGCTGCCCAGCCACCATAGGTCGCACAGGTCCTCCAGGGGACAGCCTAGCCGCCGAGGGTCACACAGGTCCTCCTGGGATAGCACTTTGGTGGGTTTGTGGTCCAGCAGGTACCTATTCAAGTGGCTCTTGTCACACCACACAACCTCGATCCCATTGGCCAGGTCCACCTCCATCACCTGGTGACAGGCCAAGGTCAGTCAGTGAACCTCCACAACCAACACCCCCAAAAAAGCTCCCATGTAATAAACATCACCCTGGTCCATGGGGATGTGGGCCTGGGACTGTGGCCAGCACTGGTAGCTGAAGTCCTCACGGGACACCCAGTAGAAACTGGGGTGCAGGGTGCCAAAGAGGGGGGACAGGATCTCTATGCCCACATGGTCACAGAACTTCATGTCCACATCCGCACACAACAGGTCATCCACCTCACGAAGGAAGCGCTGCTCACAGAAGTGGATGACCATTGCCATGTACTGTATGGACACATCCTGCTACTGCGGGGCACTGGGGACCTCAAGGGCCACAACCCTCCAGCCCTCCCAGCGGGGCACACAGGCCTGGCAGCTTTTTGGTCAGTGATGACCTAGTAGGTGACCCTGTGTCCCACCATGATGGGCTTCTCTGCCCTCTGCAGGGACAGCTCCAGGAAGACCACCTATGTACAGGGATGAGGGACAAAGTGGGAGGAGGGTCACAGTCAGAGGCTGACCGCAGGACCCCAGAGCTGGGGGCCATGTACGTGTGCACCTTCTTCAAGGAGGCAGGCCCTGGGCTGCTTTAAGCAACAGTCACTCTCCCAGCCTGTCCTGAGCAACTCTGCTTGTGAGGCCTCCCTATCTTCTATTCCCAGAGATGGGGCCATCAGCACCCCATCATACAAAGGGGAGCCTGAGACTTCAGAGGCAGGAAACCAACCCCACAGTCAGCATGCTGGAGCCAGGAACACTCCCCCTGTGCCGAGCTCCCAGGCAAACCCTGCAGGTACCCTCCCCTGGCCAACCCCCTGCATGTCCTGCCCACCTGCCAGGAGTGGAGCTCCTTTGGGCACAGCCCTCCTTCCTATGACCTACAGACTGGCTAGAATCAGCAGGGCTGGTTTCCTGCTCCACTTTGCTTTGAGGGGGCTGTCTCTGGCCCCCACAGAGCTGTCTCCACCCCCATAGGGTCCTCTCTTGAAGGCTACTGGGCCTCTTGCTGACAAGTTCCATCAATCAACCGCTGCTATTCCTAGGAGCGGTCACCCTCGAGCTCCCCCAGATCAGGAATCAGGTCCAGACCATGGGCAGGGAAGGGGAAAGAGGACCACTGGAGGAAGAGAGGCTTGCTTAGGCCCCAGCCATGAATCCAGGAGTGGAAGCTTCCAGGTCCAGTACTACATCTCCCAGGCTCCAAGAATTTGGAAGTCTTGTCTCTCTGAGGGGTCTACCTGTGGGGACAGCAGCTCCCCCATTGTCAGCAAGGCTGGTGAGCCCCTCTGAGACTGAATTTTTTCTTAAGGTTTTATTTATTTATTTGACAGATTGAGAGAGAGACAGTGAAAGAGGAAACACAAGGAGGGGGATTGGGAGAGAGAGAAGCATGCTTCCAATTGAGCAGGGAGCCCAACATGGTGGGGTTTGATCCCAGGACCCCATGATCATGACCTGAGCAGAAGGCAGATGCTTAACAACTGAGCCACCCAGGCACCCTGAGACTGACTTTTTCACATAAGCACTAAGCCTACTTCCCAGTGCCTGCCCCAAACCTGGCAGCTTAGTAAATCACTCACATAGGGAAAGTGGGCATTACATTTAAATAGGGGACAAAGCAGCTGGCAGACATGAGTCATGTTACCGGGTGGCGAGTCCAGGTCCAGCCAACAGGGGAACAAGCCAGACATGAAGCGGCATGGGAGAAGAGTGTAGAGGAAGAGGGCAGAGAGAATGTAAAGGCCTGGAGTCAGGCCTGAGGCACATGTGGGAGACCACACACCTGGGAGCCCCACGGGGGTTAGGGGGCATATGTTGAGAGAGAAAAAGCTGGAGAGGACAGGAAGCTGGGGAGCAAATCACAGAGATGCTCAAAGTATGTGTTCTGAAAAGACCACTCTTCTGGTTACCGGAGAAGAATGGGCTCTGTACAGCAGAGGGCCGGGACACCCTAACCTTAAGCCCTAACCCTAACCCCACCCTAACCCTAATCAAACATCATGCTTAATTTTGAGGACTGACAGCTCTACTCTGAAATCACAAACAAGTCCATCATGCTGGCTTTCACTCCTTGCTCAGTATTTTACTAAAGTTCTACCCAAAACAATAAGGCAAGAAATAAGGAATCCACACGTGAAAGGAAACAGTAGAACTAGGTCTATTCAGAGACCAGAGATGGCATCATCTTATACAGAGATCTTCCTAAAGAATACACAAAAAATGGGGTGCCTGGGTGGCTCAGTGGGTTAAAGCCTCTGCCTTCGGCTCAGGTCATGATCCCAGGGTCCTGGGATCAAGCCCCACATCAGGCTTGAATGGAAGGGAGGGAGCCTGCTTCCTCCCCTCTCTCTCTCTGCCTGCCTCTCTGCCTACTTGTGATTTCTCTCTCTCTGTCAAATAAATAAAATCTTAAAAAAAAAAAACACGAATACACAAAAAATGATCACAGCTAGTTCCCAAATTCCGCAAAGTTACAGGACAAAGTATCAATACACAAAAATCTCTCTTATTTGTATACACTAGTAATGAATCATCCAAAAATGAATTTAAGAAAACAATTCCATTTTAGGGAACATCAACATTGACAAAATATATGGGAATAGATGTAATCAAGGTGTATATCTTGTACACTGAAAATTACAAAACATTGCTGAAAGAAAGTAAGGGAAACCTAAATAAAGCTGAGGACACCCCATGGTGATGAAAAGACATACTATTGATAAGATGGCAGCAGTACACAAAGCAATGTGGAAATCCAATGTGTTCCCAAGAAATTTCACAAAGGCCTTTGGGTGGGAAGAAATGCACAAGCTAATTGTAACAATCATATGGAATTTTAAGGGACCACAAGTTAGCCAAAACCATCTTGAAAAAGAAAATCAAAGGTGAAAGGTCATACTTCCAAAGTTCAACTCTTAATACAAAGCAACAGTAAATAAAACATTGTGATACTGTTGTAAAGGTATGCATACACCTGAAACAAATAATAAATTACAAGTTAATTAATTGAATTTACAAAATTTTTTTTTAATTAATTGAATTTACAAAAATTTTTAAATAAATTAAATATATATATTTTAAAGTATGTATACAGATCAGTGGGATTTAACTGAGAGCCCAGAAATAAACCCCTTCATCTATGGCCCACCAAATTTTGACAAGGGTGGACAACATTACACTGGGGGGACATAATGGTCTTTTCAACAAAGGGTGCTAGACTATCAGCTATCCATGTTTAGAGCAATGGAACTGGACCCTTACCTCATACCACATATACACATTAACTCAAAATAAGTTAAAGGCTTAAACATAAGAGGTAAAATTATAAACTCTAGAAGAAACAAATGGGGATAAATCTTCATAACCTCGGATTTAGCAATGCTTTTAGATCTGACACCAAAGCATAAGAAGGGAAAGAAATAAATAGATAAAATAATATCCTCAAAATTAAATATCTGTCCCGGGCGCCCGGGTGGCTCAGTTGGTTAACTGTCTGACTCTTAATTTTGGCTCGGATCATGATCTCAGGGTTATGAGATTGAGCCCCACATTAGGCTCCACTGAGTGTGGGGCCTGCTTAAGATTCTCTTTCTTTCTCTCTCTGCCCCTGTCCACTTTCACACTCTCTCTCACTCACTCTTAAAAAAGAAATGTAAAAAATTTTTTTAAATATTTGTACATCAGATGATACTATCCAGAAAGTGAAAAGACAGCCCCCAGAATGGAAGAAAATATTTGTACAATATTTATCTAGTAAGAGTCTGTTGCCCAGAATATGTAAAGAGCTTTTACAACTCAACAAAAAGACAACCCCATTTTTAAAATGGATGAAGGACTTGGATAGACCCTTCTCCAGAGAAATCATACAAACCGTGAAGAGCACATGAATAGATGTTAAACATAATTAGTCTTTATGGAAATGAAGATTTAAACCAGTTAGATGTCCTTTTACACAAGTAGAATCACTATGACCAAGAAAACTAAAAATAACAAAAGGATATTGAGAAACTGAACCCTCAAACCTCACTTGTCAAAAATGGTGCAGTCTACATATAAAATAGATTGGTGTTTACTCAAATAGATCCAAGCAGAATTACCTTAGCATTCAACAATTGTCTTCCTAGATATATACCCCCCAAATTGAAAACTCTGGTCCAAAAAAACAAACACAAATGTACAGGGATATTCATAGCAGCAGTGTTCACAATAGGCAAAACCCAGAAACTGTGCAAATGTCCATCCATGGGGAAAAGCATAAACAAAATGAGGTAGATCCATAAATGGCTATCTTGTTCTGCTCTATGAAGGAATGAAGTAAAATGGTTCATTTGTGGGGAAAAAATATGGTGGTTCCTTAAAATACTAAACACAGAATTCCACTGCAGCCTATATGCCCCCCAAAATTCAAAGTAGAAGTACCTATATTCAGAGCAGCATTTCTCACAACAGCCAAAAGGTGGAAGCCACCCCAGTGTCCACTGACAGATGAATGGATAAACAAAATGTGGTTTATACACCATGGAACATGATTCAGCCTTAAAAACAAAGGGAGTTCTGACACAGGCTCCAACATGGGTTGAATGTGGAAGTCATTATGCTGAGTGAAATCAGCCAGTCATGGAAGGACAGATACTGTATGATCCCACTTGGATGGGGTGTCTGGGACACAAAGCTGGATGTGGCTGCAGGGGGCTGAGGGGAAAGGACAATGGGGAGCTGGTGTTTCATGCATACAGACTTCCTTGGGGAGAATGAGAAATTCTGGAGAATGATGTACAACCATGGGAATTCAGCTAAGGCCAGACAATTATGTACCTGAAATGTTTTAAGAGGTCAATGTTCTTATGTTTAGTCATTGTGAAAAAGTGAATGAAAGACTGATGGATGTTAAAACGTGGATGGACACTGAAAACAGCCCCAGTGACATAAGCCATGTAGAAATACCACTCAGATGGGAGCTGTCTGTGCTCCTTAAATCCATCAAGGTTACCCAAAAAAGGGAAAGTCCTGGAAGAAGTTCCAGAAGAAGAAAACTGGATCCAAATGGAGAAGACATTTCAGACTGTCGGGAAGGTGGTAACAGCTGAAGTGGGCCTGTGGTCTGGGTTCAAATGTGGGAACCATCACGATTTCCTCATTGGGGGTTATGTGGTGGTTGTGTGGGACAGTGTCCCTGTTTGGGGTAAAATGCACGGAAGTAGACCATGTGAAGTGGCAAACATGGTAAAGAAACAACAGCTGGGGAGTCTGAGTGTGCAGATAAAGCACATATGTGCTGCTGTGACAAGTTATTGCAGATCTGAAATAACCACAGAGTAAATGACTCTTCCAAACATCCACGTTAGCACCACGTCACAGAAGCGAGAGAGGACATCAGACTTTCGGATGGAGGCCAAGCCCTCCCAGATCCAGTTCATCCACCGTGGAGAGGCCACTTGCCCCTGGAGGAGGCCACATGTTAGCAAGACTCACAGGAGGATTAAATCAGGAGCCCCCATGCCTTGGGTGCAGTAGAAGCAGTGGGATTCGGAATTCCGATTCTCCACAACGCTCCACTACAATCTAGTTAGAACTGTGAAAAAGCATGAAGGGAAGCCTCAGTAAAGTGGACTGGGGATACCAGAAGGGGAGGCTGTAAGGGGGTGCCTAGTGCTCAGTGTCCATTACAGACCCCACATTACAATCCCCCATGGGAGGGACTCATCCATTCCAGGCCCCACAGGGGAAGCTGGAGGGTTCATCTCTTACAAGAAATCCACCATTCCCGCACCTCGGCTGCTGAGAATCCTCCACCACCCTGAACCCCTGCCTTTCTCCAGTGGACTTTCCTTCCAAGCAACCCTCCCAACTTCTTCCTCCTTCTCCATGAAATCATGTTCCTCTCCTTTGCTTCTTGCACTTGTCTGATGTGACCATAGCTTGCTCACCCCAGATTGCCATTCTCTGCTATTCCCAAATAAACCCATTTTGCAAGTCAAATAACTGGCAGGTTGAGTTTAAGGAAAACAGAACTAATAAATTCAAGAAACTTGCAAGGAACAAAATCAATATACACAAATCAATTGCATTTCTACGTGTTCCGAAGGAACCATCAGCAAGAAACTATGGAGAACAATCTCATTTACTACTGCATCCAAAAGAACAAGATACCTAGGAGTCCCCTGAACCAAGGAGGTGATGGAACTGTCCTCTGACAGCCGTGGGACACTGATGACGGACAGGGAGGGAGACACACGGAGACAGGAAGACACAATGAGCTCAGGGAAGAACCGATACTGGGAAAATACCTACTCTCCCCAAAGTTGTCTACAGAGTCTGCACTGTTGTTCCCGAACTTCCAAACTCCCAACTAACCCTGAAGCAGGTGTGGACATGGGAAGGACCCTGCAGGGCCAAGGCAGGGGGAGCATGAGCACCAAGGCAGGCAGCCCCTCCCTAACTGAAGACTGAGGAGTCCCAGGAACTGAATCTGCATGTGTACAAACAGAGACGCAGGACCCGGGGCTCATCCAAGCCCAGAAAGGGGGACCCCACGCACAGCACTGTGAGAGTCCACATCAACAGACACAAAACCATGGAAGAACCAGTGTCTACACAATGCACCTTTCCTCCTGGGGTCCTGTGACCATGCACCCCCTCACCAGTCCCCGCTCAGGTGGCTTCTCCTTACCTTCTCCTCCAGCGGCTTGTCCTCAGTGGGTGAGGCTGCTGTCAGTGTGGACATGGCCCCACGTCCTCCACAGTGTATCCTGTCAGAGTGGATGTGGACCCACATCCTCCCCAGCTTGTCCTCTCAATGTGGGAGCGGCCTCATGTCCTCCAGAAGTCTCTACAGCAGGTTTTGAGGAGGCCCCACTCCTGTCCCAGATGCAGCTGTGCAGGCCAGGTTCAGGGCAGGAGCTAGGGTCCTGCACCCTCTGCAGGTGGGGTAGGCAATGCAGGACTAGGGGAGCTCACGCTTCAATGGAAGCACCTGCTCCCTCCCAGGGTCCAGCTGGAGACATTTAATTCTGGAAATTCAAGCTGCATGAAGCCCAATATCCTTCAACTTCTCCAAAAACAGCTAAGGAACAATGAATTGGAAACAGTATGGAATGATAACAGTCTCTGACACAAATGGTGGCACCAAACATGACCCTGGCCCTGACACACACCCACACTCTGACCTTGCTCTCAAGCCTGACCCTGACCCCAATCCAAGGCCCTAACCGTAGCCCCCAACCCCAATCCAAGACCCTAACCCTAGCCCCCAACCCAAACAAGAATCAAAAGGTAGGGACACCTGGGTGGCTCAGTGGGTTGGACCTCTACCTTCAGCTCAGGTCATGAGCTCAGCATCCTGGGATTGAGCCCTGCATTGGACTCTCTGCTTTCTTCCTCCCCCTCTGCCTGCCTCTTTGCCTACTTGTGACCTCTCTCTGCCAAATAAATAAATAAAATCTTTAAAAAAAAAAGAATAAAAAGGTAGAAATTACAAATATCCATCAGTGGTGAATGCATAAACAAAGTGTGGTGAAGTGTTTGAATTTGGGTTCAGGTTCGGGTTTCAGTCAGATTTCTAGATCAAGCTTTGGGTTTAGGGTCAGGGTGAGGATTTAGAGTGAGGGGTAAGGAAACAGTTGGAGTTTAGGGCTTTAGGTTTATGATTTAGGGCTTAAGACTCAGGGATGATGGGATAAAGTTCAAGGTCAAATTTGGGGTTTGGGTTCATGCTGGGATTTGGGTTCAGGGTTCATGGCTCAGAGTTCTGGTTTAGGGTTTGGGTTTGTGGTTCAGGGCTTGGGTCCAGGGCCCAGGTTCCGAGTCCAGGCTTCCAGTTCAATTTCAGGTTTGGGATTTAGGGTTCCAGTTGGGGTTTTAAGGTCAGGTTAGGTTTCAGTGTTAAAGTTAAAGGTTAAGGTTAGGCTTAGGGATAACACATTTTCTTCAGTTGTCATCATGGACACAAAATTTCTATCAGAAGTTTCTAAACCTGAGTTGTATTTCATCTGGGTGTCAGGAGCTGGTTTAGAATTTAAGATCTCAGTAACTATCCCCCAACAACATTCTGATCCTAGGGTGATCCTAGTCACCCAGAAGCAACTTTTATCTTGGCTCAAACATACCCTTGGCAGAGAAGGGTGAGCTGGTGCCAAAGTTGGGATGACTTCCAATGGTAGAGATGTGAAACCAAATATCAGGGAAATGTTCATGGAAAATGAAACAGGAGACAGATAACTGGTCAACTACTGATTCTTCCACAATAACAAAGACCAAGTCTCCAATGTAATCTGACAAGGTTCCCTAAGAAGGCCTACGGTACTCATTACCAGTACTGAAAGAGGGCCACCTCCCCTGCTTTAAACTAAGAATCACAGCAGGATACTTCCTACTTTGTTCAAAAATAAAATTTTATTATTTGGCAGTTCCAGTGTACAATTTGTGGAAGCACTGACAACATTTCCCTTTCTCAAATCCTCATCAACATATGGTTAAAATGCAGGCAACGTTGTAATGCACTGCTCATTGGAATACCAAGTACAAAGAGGGCTATTAGAAGCAATAAAAAGGTATCAAATATGAAACTCAAAAGAAAAGCACCCTTTATGGGCACTCAATGAGTATCCCTAACCTTAAGATCTAAAGTCTCATTCTATGGAATTCACCCATATAAAACTCATCAATAACAATATCCTATTGATTGCCATAACCACCTCACCATTGACCTCTAGGCTTGCAATACACACTCCAACCACTAGAGACAAACTTCTCAGCAGAAGAACAGGACTTGCCCACTCCCAGGGGTCCAAGTCTTTCAGTGAAGCCAAAAAAATCCCAGCCCTTGGAAATCCCAGCCATTAGGACACAGTCACAGAAACCACACCCAGAACTCAATAAAGGACAGACATCTCATGAAGCAGGTGCTGTAGATCACCACCAACCCCACGAAGTAACTCTACAGTGGACTCCAAGTCTGTCTCCTGCCCGGGATTACATGGGGGCACCACATTCTTCCAACACTCCATCCTCAGAAAACCGTGAACTGTCCTCGTCAGTCCTGTGTGCAGGCTCATATGAACCTTGTGAAAGCCAGACACCTTCTTGAGAGCACTCAGCCTCTCATGCCTCTCCTAGCAGAGGGAGGGTGCTGTCTCCCTGACTTCCGTACCAACTAGAAAATACTTGGAACAAGTCTTGCCATACTCCATGCAAAAGGCGTATTCTCTATCTGCAAAATAATGGACACTCAGACACCACGGATTCCCCACATCTTTCTGAACTAAGATAAATTGGAGATATAGCTTGGCCAGAGCTGTTATTGCAACCCCCTACGCACATAAACACACACACACACACACACACACACACACACACACACACATTCTTCCTTTGTGCCCTCCAGAGCAGTTTCCATCCACCTTGTTCATTCTTAGCCATTGTCTCTGCAGAGTAGTACAGTTGCCAAGGTGCTGGGACTGAGGTGCTAGGTGCTATGCCAGCACCTTGGACCACTCACTGTCAGAAATTAATATTCATTTTATTAACAGATACATCTCAGGAGATCTTGCCACAGCAGCCATTAGAAAAGTCATTACAACAGAGGTCCTAACAACCTGTGCCAATCTCTAGGTCTCCAGTTCCTGGCTCCAGGGATTGAATCATCCATGGGCATATGACCTGGTTACAGCCAATGAGGTGGGAAGAACCTCGATCTCAGCCTGCAGAGGCAAGCATGGGGTGGACATTCCAGGCCAGGGCTTTTAAATCCTGACTGCAGAAATGGCCTAGGCCAGACCCCGGCAAGTGCCACAGAGGGCCCAAGAAGCCAGGTGCTCCATAACATTGGTGAGGCCTCCATCAGACACATCCTGAGGCCCACACATGTTAGATCCTCCACTAACTCAGGAGAACCCTAAATGTGCTCATGGTCTTGGCCTGAAGAAGATGATCATCTGTGTGGTAGATAAGCCACAAGATATATCCACCAAGCAATGGGGACTGACTCAGCCAAACTATATCTATATGGAATTCAAACACAGACAAACATCTTATGGCAAGCTCGAGGTCTACAGAGAAAGGCAGGAGAATTCCAGAGGCCTTAATTATTCACCCATCTCACTATCATTTTTTTTTTTTTTTCTGTTCAAGTGGAGGGGCCAGGGTTAAGAAGGATAGATCCCAGTGTCTTCCCACTCTGCCACTGGAAAAGAAGAGGCCTCACTCTGTCATTCATCATGTTGCAGATCTGGGGTGTGGGAAACTACCACCCATGGGCCACATGGGACCTCCCCCCGTATGGTCTCAATCCAGTGTCTCTGAAACATTAGTTATGGACGGTCTGTGGCTGCCTTCAAGCCACAGTGCAGGAGTGGAGTCATTGTCAGAGACACCACGTGCACTGCAACACTGAACAGAAAATCATTACAGAACTGTCCAGAAAAGTCTGTGCTGATCCCTGATCTCAAAGATACTAAGATCATGTCCCTTCTTTGAGTCGAACATAGAGCTTTCTGGGCCAAATCTAATTTTTTCACCACCAGAGGCAAGGACTTCCACGCTTTGAGCCAGAATGCCATCTCCATCATCCTCTATTTACACCTTGAATGCCATGTCCACAGGTCTGTTGCACAATGGGAATTCACTCTTTGCCATGGTAGTGATGCTCAGAAACGGAGGTGTAAGTGTGAGCTCATGAGGGTGAGCATGTTTTTCCTTTTGGGTAGCCACAGTGTGCAAGAGGAATACAACAGAGTAGCGTGCTTTCTGTCCCACAGAAACGGCCACACCATGCGGTTGCATAGTGATCTCAGAAGGAAGCCCCCTTCCTAGAACACACTTCATCTGGGAGGACTCCCATGTCCCTTGTCCTGGACACTAGGTTACACCAAGCCTGGGGGCACCCAGAGGGATAGAGACTCGCCTTGCCCAACAGGGTTTTGAAGGACACCTGCTGTTCCAGGGCAAAGGATCCTGAAACCATTCATCCACCTGTCATCCAGCCACCCATCTGAGAGAGAGATCGACTCCAAGCCAAAAGGACAGACAAAGAGATGATGAATAGCAGCCTTTCATGACAAGTGCCACGACAGGGGACACTCAGAGAACTGGGCTTGTGCACGGTTGGCCAGACTGGGAAGCAGGGGATGAGGGGTTCCAGCTGGATGTCACAGCTGTGCCCTGTGTGGCTACAAGTGTTAGTGTGACTGGGCTTTGACCAGACTGGAAATGACAGGGCAGGCGTGGGGTGATGTCCCTAAACTGTCTTCTGCAAGGCAAAATTTCGGTAACGAGATTTCCTTCAGTATGCTTTCATGCCACATGCGTCTGTGAGTCCCTAAACCTGATTATGTAGAACATGAAGTATGTAGGAAGCCATGGCTTTCAAACCTGAGGTGCTGGGGGCAGAGCACCCTTGATCTTTCTTTTGGCTGCTTTCAGAGTAGGATGACTTCTCCCGCCTTCATCTCCGACCCCAGGACAGGGAACAAAGGCAGCACAGATCAACACGTCGCAATGTCCACAGAAATCTGCAAGGCCATGTTCTCACAGGAGCTAATGGATCAGGACCAGTGGGACAGAAAGGGGAAGCTGATAGCAAGGAACCAGAGGAACATGTCATGTGCATGTGAGCTGGCCCACTTCTCTACTGGTCAGAAGCAAGGCATGCCTTACGGGAGGGAGCCCCACCTGCACTTGGTCCATCTCTTCACTGCCCTTGAGCAGAGCAGAGATGTGCTGAGCTTGGTGTGGCTTTCATAGGGACATGGCCAGCTGGCTACAGATGCTACCTGCCAAATACCTAGAGGACCAGCTCCTTCCTGGTCCTCAGCTAAGATGAAACAATCATTATGTTTAACTAAGTGACCTATTTCCGGGGACAGGTCCTATGCTCAGTGCTCTGGTGACTATATCCCCTCCCTTTGTCTTTCTGAAAAACACCTTAGGCAGGTAAGATGGACCTGCAAAAAACTGTCCCCAGTTCAGGTATGTCACTTGACCCTGACCCTAACCCTAATATCTACCTAAGATATAGTATTTAAAATACTGCTCAAAAGTGAAAGGATGGTTTTTATGAGATAAAGAATTCAGAGACCAACCTTTTTTGGTCTTAACTCTCCCCTGAATTCCTTCAATTCTAATCATTTCGACCACATGCTATCTGGAGAGTGGCCACACGGGGGCAGCACTGAGTAAACAGTGCGCCAAACCCATTGCAAAATCCATTGCAAAACCCATTCTTCCCTCATCCTGTCAAACCTTGTTCTTTCAAGGTTTACAGATCTTGGTACAGGTGATGAAAAGTGTGACTTTGCTGAATTTTTTAACAATCAAACTTATTCCTTCAACCTGTTAAGAATAGAAGATGTTTTCTAAAATCTCAGACTTGGAGAGCTCGGGAAGGCCCAGGGGCCTGGGAAAGGGCTATGATTTGGAATCGATTCAGGTCTACTTAGGGAACAAGGATGGCTTCTCTTCCACTTCCCTGCAGGATGAATTTGTGTCAACGACCAGCACTGAATCCACACCAAAGAGTACAAAGTACAACTCAGAGGAAAACCAAGTAGAATGAATCCACAGCCTCCAGAAGCAGAGAAAGAGCCAGCCCCAGGAACAAAGACATACCAGGAAGGCTCTGCCTAGGCCAGTTTGCATTTCTGCAGATCCTGTGGAGCTACAATGCCCTCAGTACCCCCGGGGGTCGTGGGTCAGGCCGAGCGCACACCTTGATGCTGTCCTGTTGGAACACGTGAAGAGCCTCCTGGGAATTTCCACCATGAAACAACCCCTACCCCCTGACGACTCCACCCTGCTTCTTGGAACTCCCATACCCCTTCCTGACCCCATCCTTCACTTTTACCATCACGGCCCTAATACAGAGTATGCTGAACGACTTCCTCTTCTGTCATCTAAATGTTTTTGGTCATGTTTGCTGGGAAATGATACCTTGCATCATTGTCCCTGATGTAGAATCCCTTGCCGCCTTG
This sequence comes from Enhydra lutris kenyoni, assembly GCF_002288905.1. Lineage (NCBI taxonomy): Eukaryota > Metazoa > Chordata > Mammalia > Carnivora > Mustelidae > Enhydra > Enhydra lutris. The sequence goes on along the minus strand of NW_019154128.1, from coordinate 9,829,709 downwards.
CCTGAAATCAATGTGGACTGCGAGTGCCTACACAGTGTCATGGGGCTAGTGTCCCGGGCAAGGTCCTCCTGAAGCTGGCTCAGTTGTTGCAGTGAAGGCCTGAGCCAGGCACTACTCATTGGGTGCGAGGAAGGCAGCACAGCCAAAACCTTGCTTGGGGTTCAGGATTGCTCATGGCCCCTCAGCCACATCAGATGGCATGGAGGAACACTCTGAAGACACAGGCTAGTCCAGTGTGGCCCTGGGGAATCTTCATGGAACAGGCATTGTGTCCAATGGAGGAATTCCATAGGAGAGGAGACGATGGGAGTCAAAACTACTGATATGTATATTTCATCTTGGAGACTGCCCAGAACTTAAAAACGTTTAAAAATAGAGCTACCCTATTACAAAGCTGTCATCATCAAGACAATATGGTACTGGCACAAAAACAGACACATAGATCAATGGAACAGAATAGAGAGCCCAGAAATAGACCCTCAACTCTATGGTCAACTAATCTTCAACAAAGCAGGGAAGAATGTCCAATGGAATAAAGACAGTCTCTTCAACAAATGGTGTTAGGAAAATTGGACAGTCACATGCAGAAAAATGAGACTGGACCATTTCCTTAAACCACACCCGAAAATAGACTCAAAATGGATGCAGGACCTCAATGTGAGAAAGGAATCTATCAAAATCCTTGAGGAGAACACAGGCTGCAACCTTTTGACCTTCACCACAGCAACTTCTTCCTAGGAACATCGCCAAAGGCAAGGGAAGCAAGGGCAAAAATGAACTAGTGGGACTTAATCAAGATCAAAAGCTTTTGCACAGCAAAGGAAACAGTCAACAATACCAAAAGACAACTGACAGAATGGGAGAAGATATTTGCAAACAACATATCAGATAAAGGGCTAGTATCAAAAATCTATAAAGAACGTATCAAACTCAACACTCAAAGAACAAATAATCCAATCAAGAAATGGGCAGAGGACATGAACAGACATTTCTGTAAAGAAGACATCCATCCAAATGGCCAACAGACACATGAAAAAGTGCTCCACATCACTCGGCATCAGGGAAATACAAATCAAAACCACAATAAGATACCACCTCACACCAGTCAGAATGGCTATAAGTAACAAGTCAGGAAATGACAGATGCTGGCGAGGATGCAGAGAAAGGGGAATCCTCCTACAGTGTTGGTGGGAATGCAAGCTGGTGCAACCACACTGAAAAACAGCATGGAGGTTCCTCAAAAAGTTGAAAATAGGGAGAGGCGAGTCAAGATGGCGGAGAAGTAGCAGGCTGAGACGACATCAGGTAGCAGGAGATCAGCTAGATAGCTTATCTAACCATTGTGAACACCTACAAATCCAATGGGAAATTGAAGAAAAGAAGAGCAACAATTCTAGAAACAGAAAATTGATCACTTTCTGAAAGGTAGGACCTGCGGAGATAGACCGCGGGGGGAGGGGCCGGCTCCCGGCAAGCGGTGGAGCAATGGAGCACAAAATCAGGACTTTTAAAAGTCTGCTCCATGGAGGGACATCGCTCCAGAGGCTAAACCGGGGGGAAGCCCACGCAGGGGCAGCCTAACCCCAGGTCCCGCAGGGTCACAGAAGGTCCGGGGGTGTCTGAGTGTCACAGAGCTTGCAGGTATTAGAGCGGGGAAGCTGGCAACAGTGACAAAGCCGAGGAGTGAGCTCTCAGCTTGGGGTTACCTTGAACAGGTGGCAGGCTGGGTGAGCTCGGAGCGCGGCTGAAGGCCACGGAGACAGAAGCAACCGGGCGCTTTTCTCCAAGTGCAAGCGATTGAGCGCTTTCCTCCAAGCACAGCCAGAGGCCAGGGAGATGGGCACGGTTGGGTGCTTTTCTCTGAAGGCACACTGAGGAGCGGGACCCCGAGCTCTTGGCTTCTCTGGGCCGGAGATTGGGAGGCCGCCATCTTTATTCCCGTCCTCTGGAACTCTATGGAAAGCGCTCAGGGAAAAAAAGCTCCCGAAAGCAAACCTGAGTGGATTACTTAGCCCGGCCCCTGGTAAGGGCAGTGCAATTCCGCCTGGGGCAAAGACACTTGAGAATCACTACAACAGGCCCCTCCCCAAGAAGATCAACAAGAAACCCAGCCAAGACCAACTTCACTCACCAAGGAAAACAGCGGAATTCCAGAGGAGGAGAAAGCAAACCTTATCTGGACAAAATGACAAGGCGGAAAAACTCACCACAAAAAAAAGGAGCAAGAGGCAATACCGAAGGCTGGGGACCTAATCAATACAGACATTGGTAATATGACAGATCTAGAGTTCAGAATGACGATTCTCAAGGTTCTAGCCGGGCTCGAAAAAGGCATAGAAGATATTAGAGAAACGCTCTCTGGAGAGATAAAAGACCTTTCTGGAGAAATAAAAGAACTAAAATCTAACCAAGCTGAAATTAAAAAAGCTGTTAATGATGTGCAATAAAAAATGGAAGCTCTTACTGTTAGGATAATTGAGGCAGAAGAAAGAATTAGTGACATAGAAGACCAAATGACAGAGAATAAAGAAGCTGAGCAAAAGAGAGACAAACAAATACTGGACCACGAGGAGAGAATTTGAGAGATAAGTGACACCATAAGACAACACAACATTAGGATAATTGGGATTCCAGAAGAAGAAGAAAGAGAGAGGGGAGCAGAAGGTATATTGGAGAGTATTATTGTAGAGAATTTGCCTAATATGGCAAAGGGAACAAACATCAAAATCCAGGAGATGATAAGAATGCCCCTCAAAATCAATAAAAATAGGTCCACACCTTGTCACCTGATAGTAAAATTTACAAGTCTTAGCGACAAAGAGAAAATCCTGAAAGTAGCCCGGGAAAAGAAGTCTGTAACATACAAGGGTAAAAACATTAGATTGGCAGCGGACCTATCCACAGAGACCTGGCAGGGCAGAAAGAACTGGCATGATATATTCAGAGCACTAAACGAGAAAAACATGCAGCCAAGAATACTATATCCAGCTAGGCTATCATTGAAAATAGAAGGAGAGACAAAAAGCTTCCAGGACAAACAAAATCTGAAAGAATTTGCAAACACCAAACCAGCTCTACAGGAAATATTGAAAGGGGTCCTCTAAGCAAAGAGAGAACCTAAAAGTAGTAGATCAGAAAGAAACAGAGACAATATACAGTAACAGTCACCTTACAGGCAATACAATGGCATTGAATTCATATCTCCCAATAGTTACCCTGAGTGTTAATGGGCTAAATGCCCCAATCAAAAGACACAGGGTATCAGAATGGGTAAAAAAACAAAACCCATCAATATGCTTCCTACAAGAAACTCATTTTAGACCCGAAGACACCTCCAGATTTAAAGTGAGGGGATGGAAAACAATTTACCATGCTAATGGACATCAAAAGAAAGCTGGAGTGGCAATCCTTATATCAGATCAATTAGATTTTAAGCCAAAGACTGTAATAAGAGATGAGGAAGGACATTACATCATACTCAAAGGGTCTGTCCAACAAGAAAACCTAACAATTTTAAATATCTATGCCCCTAACATGGGAGCAGCCAACTATATAAACCAATTAATAACAAAACCAAAGAAATACATTGACAAGAATACAATAATCGTAGGGGACTTTAACACTCCCCTCACTGAAATGGACAGATCATCCAAGCAAAAGATCAACAAGGAAATAAAGGTTTTAAATGACACACTGGACCAGATGGACATCACAGATATATTCAGAACATTTCATCCCAAAGCAACAGAATACACATTCTTCTCTAGTGCACATGGAACAGTCTCCAGAATAGACCACATCCTGGGTCATAAATCAGGTCTCAACCGTTATCAAAAGATTGGAATCATTCCCTGCATATTTTCAGACCACAATGCTCTGAAGCTAGAACTCAATCACAAGAGGAAATTTGGAAAGAACCCAAATACATGGAGACTTAACAGCATCCTTTTAAAGAATGAATGGGTCAACCAGGAAATTAAAGAAGAATTGAAAAAATTCATGGAAACAAATGATAATGAAAACACAATGGTTCAAAATCTGTGGGACACAACAAAGGCAGTCCTGAGAGGAAAATATATAGCGGTACAAGCCTTTCTCAAGAAATAAGAAAGGTCTCAAATACACAACCTAACCCTACACCTAAAGGAGCTGGAGAAAGAACAAGAAAGAAAGTTTAACCCCAGTAGGAGAAGAGAAATCATAAAGATCAGAGCAGAAATCAATGAAATAGAGACCAAAAAAACAATAGAACAAATCAACGAGACTAGGAGCTGGTTCTTTGAAAGAATTAATAAGATTGATAAACCCCTGGCCAGACTTATTAAAAAGAAAAGAGAAAGGACCCAAATAAATAAAATCATGAATGAAAGAGGAGAGATCACAACCAACACCAAAGAAATACAGACAATTATAAGAACATACTATGAGCAACTCTACGCCAACATATTCGACAATCTGGAAGAAATGGATACATTACTAGAGACATATAAACTACCACAACTGAAGCAGGAAGAAATAGAAAACCTGAACAGACCCATAACCAATAAGGAGATTGAAACAGTCATCAAAAATCTCCAAACAAACAAAAGTCCAGGGCCAGATGGCTTCCCAGGGGAACTCTACTAAACATTTAAAGAAGAACTAATTCCTATTCTCCTGAAACTGTGACAAAAAATAGAAATGGAAGGAAAACTTCCAAACTCATTTTATGAGGCCAGCATCACCTTGACCAAAACCAGACAAGGATCCCATCAAAAAAGAGAATTACAGACCAATATCCTTGATGAACACAGATGCAAAAATTCTCACCAAAACACTGGCCAATAGGATCCAACAGTACATTAAAAAGATTATTCACCACGACCAAGTGGGATTTATTCCAGGGCTGCAAGGTTGGTTCAACATCCACAAATCAATCAATGTGATACAATATATTAATAAAAGAAAGAACAAGAACCATATGATACTCTCAATAGATGCTGAAAAAGCATTTGACAAAGTATAGCATCCCTTCCTGATCAAAACTCTTCAAAGTGTAGGGATAGAGGGCACATACATCAATATTATCAAAGCCATCTATGAAAAACCCACTGCAACTATCATTCTCAATGGAGAAAAACTGAAAGCTTTTCCGCTAAGGTCAGGAACACGGCAAGATTGTCCGTCATCACCACTGTTGTTCAACATAGTACTAGAAGTCCTAGCTTCAGCAATCAGACAACAAAAAGAAATTAAAGGCATCCAAATTGGCAAAGAAGAAGTCAAACTATCACTCTTTGCAGATGATATGATACTATATGTGGAAAACCCAAAAGGCTCCACTCCAAAACTGCTAGAACTTGTACAGGAATTCAGTAAAGTGTCAGGATATAAAGTCAATGCACAGAAATCAGTTGTGTTTCTTTACACTAACAAGAAGACAGAAGAAAGAGAAATTAGGGAGTCAGTCCCATTTATAATTGCACCCAAAACCATAAGATATCTGGGAATAAAGCTAACCAAAGAGGCAAAGAATCTATACTCAGAAAACTATAAAGTACTCATGAAAGAAGTTGAGGAAGACACAAATAAATGGAAAAATGTTCCATGCTCCTGGATTGGAAGAACAAATATTGTGAAAATATCTATGCTACCTAAAACAATCTACACATTTAATGCAATCCCTATCAAAATCCCATCCATTTTTTTCAAAGAAATAGAACAAACAATCCTAAAATTTATATGGAACCAGAAAAGACCTCAAATAGCCAAAGGAATATTGAAAAAGAAAGCCAAAGTTGGTGACATCACAATTCTGGACTTCAAGCTCTATTACAAAGCTGTCATCATCAAGACAGCATGGTACTGGCACAAAAACAGACACATAGATCAATGGAACAGAATAGAGAGCCCAGAAATAGACCCTCAACTCTATGGTCAACTAATCTTCGACAAAGCAGGAAGGAATGTCCAATGGAAAAAAGACTGTCCGTTCAACAAATGGTGCTGGGAAAATTGGACAGCCACATGCAGAAAAATGAAATTGGACTATTTCCTTACACCACACACAAAAATAGACTCAAAACGGATGCAGGACCTCAATGTGAGAAAGGAATCCATCAAAATCCTTGAGGAGAACACAGGCAGCAACCTCTTCGACCTCAGCCGCAGCAACATCTTCCTAGGAACATCGCCAAAGGCAAGGGAAGCAAGGGCAAAAATGAACTATTGAGATTTCATCAAGATCAAAAGCTTTTGCACAGCAAAGGAAACAGTTAACAAAACCAAAAGACAACTGACAGAATGGGAGAAGATATTTGCAAATGACATATCAGATAATGGGCTAGTATCCAAAATCTATAAAGAGCTTAGCAAACTCAACACCCAAAGAACAAATAATCCAATCAAGAAATAGGCAGAGGACATGAACAGACATTTCTGCAAAGAAGACATCCAAATGGCCAACAGACACATGAAAAAATGCTCCACATCACTTGGCATCAGGGAAATACAAATCAAAACCACAATGAGATATCACCTCACACCAGTCAGAATGGCTAAAATTAACAAGTCAGGAAATGACAGATGCTGGCGAGGATGTGAAGAGAGGGGAACCCTCCTACACTGTTGGTGGGAATGCAAGCTGGTGCAACTGCTCTGGAAAACAGTGTGGAGGTTCCTCAAAAAAACTGAAAATAGAGCTACCCTATGACCCAGCAATTGCACTACTGGGTATATATCCTAAAGATACAAATGTGGTGCTCCAAAGGGGCACGTGTACCCGAATGTTTATAGCAGCAATGTCCACAATAGCCAAACTATGGAAAGAACCTAGATGTCCATCAACAGATGAATGGATAAAGAAGATGTGGTATATATACACAATGGAATACTATGCAGCCTTCAAAATAAATGAAATCTTGCCATTTGTGATGATGTGGATGGAACTAGAGGGTATTATGCTTAGCGAAATAAGTCAATCGGAGAAAGACAACTATCATATGATCTCCCTGATATGAGGAAGTAGAGATGCAATGTGAGGGGGTTGGGGGATAGGAAAAGAAAAATGAAAGAATATGGGATTGGGAGGGAGACAAACCATAAAAGACTCAATCTCAAAAAACAAACTGAGGGTTGCTGGGGGGAGGGGGGACGGGAGAGTGTGGTGGGGATATGGACATTGGGGAGGGTATGTGCTATGATGAGTGCTGTGAAATGTGTAAACCTGGCGATTCACAGACCTGTACCCCTGGGGATAAAAATACGTTTTATGTTTATTTAAAAAAAATTTTTTTTTTAAAGTTGAAAATAGAGCTACCCTATGACCCAGCAATCACACTACTGGGTATTTACCCTAAAGATACAAATATAGTGATCCAAAAGGGCACATGTACCTGAATGTTTATAGTAGCAATGTCCACAATAGCCAAACTCTGGAAAGAATCTAGATGTCTATCAACAGATCAATGGATAAAGAAGAGGTGATATATATATACAATGGAATACTATGCAGCCATCAAAAGAAATGAAATCTTGCCATTTGCAATGAAGTGGATGGAACTAGAGGGTATTATGCTTAGCGAAATAAGTCAATCAGAGAAAGACAACTATCATATGATCTCCCTGATATGAAGAAGTGGAGAGGCAACGTGGGGGGTTTGGGGGTAGGAAAAGAATAAATGAAACAAGATGGGATTGGGAGGGAGACAAACCATAAGAGACTCTTACTCTCACAAAACAAACTGAGGGTTGCCGGGGGGAGGGGGGTACGGAGAGGGTGGTTGGGTTGTGGACATTGGGGAGGGTATGTGCTATGATGAGTGCTGTGAAGTGTGTATACCTGGTGATTCACAGACCTGTACCCCTGGGGCTAATAATACATTATATGTTAATAATAATAATAATAATAATAATAATAATAATAATAAAGTAGAGCTGCCCTATGACCCAGCAATTGCACTCCTGGGTATTTACCCCCAAAGATACAGATGCAGTGAAACAAAGGGACACATGCTCCCCAGTGTTCATAGCAGCAATGTCCATGAGAGCCAAACTGTGGAAGGAGGTGAGCTGTCCTTCAACAGAGGAATGGATAAAGAAGATGTGATACATATATACTATAGAATTTTACTCAGCCATCAGAAGGGATGAATGCCCACCATTTGCATCAACACAGATGGAACTGGAGGGGGTTATGCTAAATGGAATCAATCAAACAGAGAATGACAACAATCATATGGTGTCACTCATATGTGGAACACAAGGAATAGTGTGGAGGACCACAGGAGAAGGGAGGGAAAACTGAATTGGAAGAAATCAGAGAGAGAGACAAACAATGAGTGACTCTTATTCATAGGAAACAAACTGGAGGAGGGGTAGGTTGCGGGCGGGATAGCTGGGTGATGGGTGTTGAGGAGGGGACATGTGGCAATGAGCCCTAGGTGTTATGTGCAACTAATGAATCATTGACCATTACATCAAAAATCATACCTTGGCTACTGGATTTAAATTAAAAATGTGAAAAACTTATAAAAAAGAAAGAAACTTGTGCTATTACAAGGAATATCAAAAAAATACAAAGGATCGTGACAGAGTACTATGAGCAAGTAGAGGCCAACATCTTGGACAACCTATAAGAAATGGATAAGTTCCTAACAACAAACTAGAATGAACCATGAAGGGAAAAAAAAATCTGAACAGACTGATCACTAGTAAAAAGATTGATTCGATAATCAAATTCTCCCAGGAAATAGAAGCCCAAGACCAGACAGATTCACTGAGGAGTTCAACCAGACGATAGAAGAAGAATTAACACCAGCCCTTCCCAAAATGTTTTTAAAAAAGAGAGGGGCATACGTCGAAACTCATTGTATGAAGGCAGCAGTATCCTGCTACAAAACAAGACAAGGATGCTACAAGAAAAAGAATGGCCAATATCTCTCATGAACAGAGATGCAAAAAATCCTCAACAAATTATCAGCAGCATCAATTCAACAATCCTTCAGAAGAATCACACAACATGATCCAGTGGGATTTATTCCAGGGATGCAAGGATGATTCCATATCTGCACATCCACCAATAGCATATACCACCTTAACAAAATAAAAGATAAAAATCCTAGCATTGTTACAATAGATGCAGAAAGAAAACTTGACAAGATTCAATACATTTATGATAAAGACTCTAAACCATCCTGGTATTGAGGGAACATACCTCAACCAAACAAGGGACCTATATGAAAAGCCCACAGATGACATTATACTCAAGGGTGAAATGCTGAAAACTTTCCCACTACCAGCAAGAACAAGATAAAGATGCTCACTCTGACCAGTTTCATTCATCATAATATTGAAAGCTCTTGCCAAACCATTTAGACAAACAAAACAAAACAAAACAAAACAAAAAGATATGAAATCTAAGTAGGAAAACAAAATGGTCACTATTTGCAGATGACATGATACTATATGTAGAAATCTCTAAGGAGTCCACAAAAAATTGTTTTATTAACAAATAAACAAATTTGAATAAATTAGAATAAATAAATTCAGGAAAGCTGAAGGATACAAAGTCAATATACAGACATGTTGCATTTCTTTTTTTAAAAGAATGTATGTATCGGACACAGAAAGAGACAAAGAGAGAGAGAATAAGCAGGGGGAGCAGCAAAGAGTCAGGAAAAAACATACTCCCGGCTAAGCAGGGAGCCCATGCCAGACTCATTCCCAGAACCCCGGGATCATGACCTGACCTGAAGGCAGACAGTCCCACATCGGGCTCCTTGCTCGGCAGGGAACCTGCTTCTCCCTCTGCCTCTGCCTGCCTCTCAGCCTACTTGTGATCTCTCTCTCTCTCTTTCTCTCTCTCTCTGACAAATGAATAAAATCTTAAAAAAAAAAAGAAAGTGATCAAGTCACAATCTTCCACATTTAGTGTCCAGATTTCCCAGTACCATTCACTAAAGTAGAGAAAAGTGAGTCTAAGCTGATAAGCAGAAAGAAAAACCCTGGGGGGAGGGAGCCAAGTGCTAGGGGCAACAGAGCACAAAATCGGAACTTTGGGAAGTTCTGCTCTGGTGAGGGATGTCACTCTGGCAGCTGGGTAGGGAGTGGAACACTTGATGGGACAGTGTGGTCTCAGGATCCTCGGGGTCCCAGGAAGACCAGGGGCACTTGAGGGCAGCAGAGCTCCCAGGTATTGGAGCAGGGAAGCTGGCTGCAAAGAGTGAGCCCAGGAGTGGGCTCGAAGCTGGAGGTTGCCATAAACTGTGATCCACAGCACAGTCTGGCCACTGCTCTTTGAGAAGGGGCCCAAGAAGCAGCACAACTGGGGAGATCCCCCTTCCTCCCCAGAGAAGTGATGTCTGAGTCTGCTGGGTTTGGAGACCAAACTGGGTCATGTTCCAGAGACAGAAATGCTTGGTCACAAGTCCAGTGATACCATAGTCATGAACGAAATGGAGGAAGGCACAAATAAATGGAAAAACGTTCCACGGTCATGGATTAGAAGAGCAAATATTGTGAAAATGTCTATGCTACCCAGAAAAATCCAAAAGATTCAATGTAATCCCTATCAAAATACCATCCACATTTTTCACAGAACTGGAATAAATAATCCCCAAATTTGTATGGAAGTAGAAAAGACCCCGAAGAGCCAAAGGGAAGTTGAAAAAGAAGACCAATGCTGATGGCAATGTAATTGCAGACTTCAAGCTCTATTACAAAGCTGTAATATCAAGACAGTATGGTTCTGGCATAAAAACAGACACACAGATCAATGGAACAAAATAGAAAAACCAGAAATGGACCCTCAACTCTAGAGTCAACTTATCTTCCTCAAAGCAGGAAAGAATATCCAATGGGGGAAAAAGTGTCTTCAATAAATGGTGCTGGGAACACGGGAGAGCCATATGCAGAATAATGAAACTCGACCCCTTCCTTATACCATACACAAAAGAAGACTCCAAGTGGATAAAAGATGTCAGTGTGAGACAGGAATTCATCCAAATCCTTTAGGAGAATAGAGGCAGCAACCTCTTTGACCACAGCCACAGCAACTTCTTGCTAGACAATGTCTCCAAAGGTGAGGGAAACAAAAGCAAAAATGAACTGTTGGGATTTCATCAAGATAGCAAGCTTTTACATAGCAAAGGAAACAATCAACAAAACCAAAAGACAACTGACAGAATGGTAGAAGATATTCGCAAATGACATATCACATAAAGGGCTCATATCCAAAATCTAGAAAGAACTTACCAAACTCAACACCCACAGAACAAATAACCCAATCAAGAAATAGTCCAAATACATGAACAGACATTTCTCCAAAGAAGACATCCAAATGGCCAACAAACACATAAAAAAGTGCTCAACATCCCTCGACATTAGGAAAATACAAATCAAATCCATAATGAGATACCATATTATACCAGTCAGAATGGCTAAAATGAACAAGTCTGGAAATGACAGGTATTGGTGAGGATGTGGAGAAAGGGGAACCCTTTTATACTGGTGGTGGGAATGCAAGCTGGTGAAGTCACCCTGGAAAACAGTGTGGCGGTTCCTCAAGAAATTAAAAATAGAGCTACCCTGCAATCCTGCAATTGCACTGTTGGGTATTTATCCCAAAGATACAAATGTAGTAATCTGAAGGGTCACCTGCACCCCAGTGTCTGTAGGAGAAATGCCCACAAGAGCCAAAGTATGCAAAGAGCCCAGACGTCCATCGACAGATGAGTGGATCTATATGGATGGATATATATATATATATATATATATATATGTATATATATATATATATATATTTGAAAATTATGCAGTTATCAAAAATGAAATATTGCTATTTGCAATGATATGGATGGAAATAGAGGGTATTATGCTAAGTGAAATAAGTCAATCAGAGAAGGACAATTATCATATAATCTCACTGATATGTGGAATTTAAGAAATAAGACAGAGGATCATAAGGGAAGAGGAAAAAAAAGGAAGCAAGATGAAACCAGAGAGGGAGTCAAAGCAAAGAGACACTTAATCTCAGAAAACAAACTGAGGGTTTCTGAAGGAGAGAAAGGTGAGGGAATGGGGTGGCTGGGTGATGGGCATGGGGAGGGTATATGCTGTGGTGAGCACTGTGTGCTGTGTAAAACAGAAGATTCTCACCTGTACTCCTGAAACAAATAACACATTATATGATCATAATATAAAAGAAGTGAAAGAAAAACATTTAGAATACAAATGTAAACTACGTAAAAATAAATAAATAATCTCATCGATGAAAGCAAGCAAGCAAGCAAGAAACTAAACAACTTGGAGTCACCACACTCCAATTTCAAGCTAGATTACAAAGCTGTTGTCATCAAAACAGTATGGTACTGGCATAAAAACAGACACACAGGACAATGGAATACTGATAATCATAGTACTTTTGGCAAAGTTTATTCATTCATATATTAAAGGTATATTTAAACTTAGCTCTGATAGAATTATTAACTCTGAATGGGCATTTATAATATTGATGTCCTGTTCCAATGTTTGCTACCAATAAATGCATTTTTTAAACATGCTGTTTTATATACATATATATTACAAAATAAGGATGATTTTAGAATCCACACTTTTAAGAAAAAATAAATTCACTTTAATAAACCTACCACAGAAAAGGAAATATAGATATCAATCATCACAACTGAGAATATCACAAAAGAAGACAATCAGACACAATCTGGTGTCTGATGGAAGAACAGAATACTACTTAAGTAGTTCTGCCCAAATGTCCAACCTGCTGAAAGCTATAGATCCAGCTACTCATTTATGAAAACACAGATGTCAGAGAAAAGTCCTAACAAAGAGTATGAAGACATCACCAATGAAGTCCACAATGCATATATTCTGACAGGAAAAATGTTTTCCCAGCAAATAAACTGTAAAATAAAAAATAAATAAATAAACAGAAGGAAAAGAAGGAAGGAAGGACAGAAGGAAAGAAGGAAGGAAGGAGGGAAAGAAGAGAAAGGAAGGAAGGAAGGAAGGAAGGAAGGAAGGAAGGAAAGAAAGAAGAAAAGAAAGGAAGGAAGGAAGGAAGGAACCTCAGAAACTAACCCACACATGTATGGTCTTAACTTGGGACACAGCAGAGAATAAACAATGGGGAAAGGACTGTCTCTTTAGTGAATGGTACTGGGAAATCTGGACACTAAATGTGGAAGATTGTGACTTGATCACTTTCTTTTTTTTTTTTTTAAGATTTTATTCATTTGTCAGAGAGAGAGAGAAAGAGAGAGAGAGAGATCACAAGTAGGCTGAGAGGCAGGCAGAGGCAGAGGGAGAAGCAGGTTCCCTGCCGAGCAAGGAGCCCGATGTGGGACTCGATCCCAGGACGCTGGGATCATGACCTGAGCCGAAGGCAGCCGCTTAACCAACTGAGCCACCCAGGCGTCCCGACTTGATCACTTTCTTATACTGCACATACAAATTATGAATGGATGAGTGACTTGAAGATAGGAACTAAATCCATAAACCTCCAAAAAGAAAATACTGGTAGTAAGTTTCTCAATACTGGTTTTGGGGAAGAGACTTTTACATTAGACACCAAAAGCAAAGGCAACAAAAACAAAAATAAACAAGTGGAAGCACATCAAACTGAAATTTCTGCATGACAAAAGAAATTTCTGCATGATCAAACCATTAAAGGCAACCTCCCCAGTGAGAAAAAATATCTGCACATCCAATGTGTAAGAAGAGGCTAATATCCAAAATACACAAACCCCTCCTTCAAGTCCAAAGAAAAACTGAACAAAAACTGGGGAGGATATGTGAATAGATACTTTCCAATGATGGCATACAGATGGCCAACAGACACAGAGAAAGTTGTTCAACATCACTAATTGTCATCAGGAAAACAGAAGTCAAAACCACAATCAGCTATCACCTCACAAGTGTGGGAACAGCAATCATCCCAGAGACAGACACCGGGTGTGGTCAAGGGTGTGCACATGAGGGTACCCTTTGCACTGTTGGTGGGAATAGAAATTGGTACAGCCACTGTGAAAAACTCTAAGGAGTTTCTGCAAAACAATAATAGAACTACCACATGACCTGGTAATGTCTCTACTGAGTATTTCTTTGGTGAAAGCAAAAACACTCCCTCCAAAAGAGAGATGCACTCTCATGTTCACAGCAGCATTTTTCACAATAACCAGACATGGAAACATTGACCTTGGGAGCATTATGCTAAGTAACTCGGACATAGAAAGACAAACACCAGAGGCTCTCATTGACATTCCACATGGAAAAAAAAAAAATACTGAATGCACAGATAATGAGAACAGATGGGTGGTTCCAGATTCAGGGATGGTGGGGGGAAATGGATGAAGGTAGTGTGGATGAAGTTTGAGTGATAAAATCCACAAGTCATGGACTGTTCCATGCAGCATGGAGACAAAAGCTAACCCTGCAGGATGGGGTACACACTCCCCCACTACTTGAAAGTACAGTGTTCCTAGGAAACCTTTCACAGCACAAGTGGCATAAATGGAAAAAGGAATTACCATTCATTTCTACAGAAAAATGAGTGAGCATGCTCAGATACCAAAACTTCCTTTTCTTTGACTCTTCTCAGGCCTCAGGACACAACATCCTAACGGATGCCCAAAATAAATGGAGATAAAGCACAGTAGATGTTCACAGACACAATTCAAAGCTCTGGTGGCTGGACGTGGAAAACAGTGCCCAGGGAGGATCTGATTGGGCTGCATGCTGCCTCCCCCCAAAACAGATGCTGAACGTGATGCCCACTTTTTTACTTTTTTCATAAGAGAGAAATCCTCTTCAGGTTTCTTCCTGCTACTGGAGCTGCATATTAACATAGATCTTTTGAAAAAGCCAAGTGTCTTACCATGAACTTTGAGAAAAGTGGGGAAGACTTATACTTGAAAATTGCTGAGGGGGTAGAAGTTCAGAGTTCTCCCGGACACAAACATCAGCAGGTCCACTGTGAAAGGCACCTTTCTCAGCAGGTGGAATATGAACTACCTCCTACCTCCAGAAACCTCCACCTTCACCTCGCTCAGGACAACCCACAAGAGCTCGAAGTTACCTCAATTCATCTTTTCTCCCAATCCCAATATCACACCCATCGACAAATCTTGTGAGCTCCATCTTTAATAGGTACCTGGAATAGCACTAATCCTTCCTTCTAAGGCTGTCTGTCTGGTCCACACTGGAACCCATCTCTTGCCTGACTTCCTGGAAGAGCTTCATCATTGACCTCCCTTGCCCGTCCTTAACCCTGTGTTATCTGTTCCCAACACTGTTGCCAGGAAGGCCCAGTAAAACAGGGTCCCATGGGTCATAGCCCTGCATTGGCTTTCTGTCACTCTACTGTCACCTCCCTGAGGTCATGTCCTAAGCTGTCTCCTGTGGCCACAGGGCTTGCTGCTCCTGGACACACCTGGTATGCTCCTGCCCCAGGGCCTTTGCATATGCTTTCCCTTCCATGTAGAAGGCTCTTGATGTGATATCACTCACCTTCTTTAGATCTTGAACTCAAGCACCACCTTCCTAGTGAAGACCCACCTGGCCTCCATGAGAATAGTAAGTACCACAGCCACCTCCCCTTCAGCACTCCAGCCCTGTCTCCTGCTTTCTATTTCCAGACCAGTTATCACAGTCACCAAACCATCTTGGCAAGGGGGAAATGGGGCCCTACTTAGATGGTTTCACCATGGACTCCCTCAAATTTCCTAGTCCAGACCCCTGGGGGAAAAGGTGACCAGAGCTCTTGTACAGCCAGGATGCCCAGAACAATGGGTCCCCCTCCAGCACCCTGAAGACCATCAGGAAAAATGAGCCATAAGAGGAATCCACTTGCACATGAAACCTGAAACCAGACACCTTCCTCGATTCCAGGTGAGCACACACACGTCCTCCCCTTGCCTGATGTGCTCACCTGAGAAAGCTGAGCAGAGAAGCATCCCAGGGTCCACATCTCCCTCTGGCCAAGGTCCCTGGAAACAGACCTCTCTCCTCCCTCCACTAGCCACCTGTGATTGACGTCTGGCATCCTCTCGTGCAGGGGAAGAACGGTGCACCTGTCCCTCTCTCCTGGGACGTCATCACAAATCAGGCCTAGATGCACACTTTTCAGGAAGGAACCTATAGCAGCAGTAGCAACAGCAGCAGGCTGCCCAAGATCAGTCTCAGTCTCACACGCCAGGCCCCATGTGGAACTAGAGCTTCAAGGAGACTGATGTGCTGTGTGGCCTTGGAACCCAATGGCAGAAGCTGAGATTTCAGTTCCAAATGAAAACTGGCCTCTTCCACACAGCACAGGAAAGTGGAGGATTTCTCAGGGATATGGCTCTGGAAGAAGAGCTTCTGCTTGCTGAATTCACAGGGACCAGGCAGAGGACACCTGTGGTGCCTTGTCTAAGGAAGCAAGGGACACACTGGGCAAGAAGCCATAATGCTACCTGTGGGCTGCTTCCTACCAAGCCCCCTGCTGAGACGAGGGCTGGAGAACCCAACAGGAAGCAAGTTTCCTATCACATCCGCAGCAGGAGGGCTGGCTGGGGAGCAGAGCCCTGTCCCTGGAGCAAGCTGGCCTGTGCATCAAGAGTGAAGACCCACCGCCATGGCCTCACAGTCTCCCAGCTCTCTGATCTGACTGCCCTGCCAGACTCACACCTGCTAACACGGTGACTCCTAAGACCCAGAGACTGCTTTCCACCCCAGCTCACTGTGCTCACAGAGAAGCAAACTCCAGGCTCAGAAACTTGTTCATCGTTAGCTCTGGAATTCCATGGGTTTGTCTACACTGGCCCACCCAGGTGTCCCTTCCAGATCATTCCTCCAGTGCCCTTGGGTTTCGAGCCACCTTCAAGCTGCCCTTCAAAAGGCAGGAACGGGTCTATTTAGGCAGGCAAGCTGAGCGACTCTGTGTGTGGGAAACTTGGATCACATCCTCCCTGAACACCAATGCTTCCAAGTCCAAGCTTCAAATCTTCACTTACTGGGCATGGAGCACCACATCAACATGAACCTGCTCTTTCAAATCTTTTGTCTCCCATTCCTTCAAATCAGAAACCAAGCTCCAATCACCACTCTATTTTCCCTTCAGAGAAGTGAGGAAAAGGAGAGACTAAAACGTGTGGAGGGAGGAGCAAGATGGCAGAGGTATAGGAGATCTAAATATCATCCTGTCCCAGGAGTTCTGCTAGATAGTTATTAAACCATTCTGAAAACCTACAAACTCAATAGGAGGTAGAAGAGAAGAAGAGCAGCAATTCTAGGAATGGAAAAATGACCACTTTCCAGAAGGTAGGACATGCAGAGAAGTGGATCCAAGGCAACCTACAGGAAGATAGACTGTGGGGGAAGGGGCTGGCTCCCAGCAAGTGACAGAGCAGCAGAGCACAAAATTGGAACTTTTGGAAGTCTGCTCCACTGAGGGATGTCATGCCAGAAGCTCAGTGGGGGTGGGTGGGAGGGTGAAGCCCTCATGGGGACAGTGTGGTCTCAGGACCACAGAGTCACAAAAAGACCAGGGGTGTCTGAGTGTGGCAGAGCTCCCAGGTATTGGAGTGGGGAAGCTGTCTCCAGAGATGGGGGCACGGAGCCAGTTCTCAGCTCAGGCTTACCTTAAACCATGATCCCAGGCACAGTTGGGCTCTTCAAGAAGTGTTCCCACAAGTGGTAGATCTGTGGAGACCCCCTCCTTCCTGGGGCAGAAGCGAATGGCAGGAATCAGCTGAGTTTGGAGACTCCAAATGGGGCTGTATGCCTGTGACAGAAACACTCAGTCACAGGACAGGCAAACATGGAGTGCGGCCGGAGATGAGGAAGATGGGAGGGATTGACTGCTTTTCTCTGAGGGTGCACTGAGGAGCGGGGCCCTGAGCTCTCAGCTCCTGCAGACCCAGAGATTGGGAGGCTGCCATTTTCATTCCCATCCTCCAAAGCTCTACGGAAAGCGTTCAGGGAACAAAAGCTCCTGAGACCAAAACCATGCAGATTACTTAGCCTGGCTCCTGGCAAACAGTGCAATTCTGCCTCAGGCAAAGACACTTGAGAATCACAGCAACAGGCCACTTCCCCAGGAGATCAGCAAGAACATCCAGCCAAGTTCACCAATCAGTGAGAGCTGCAGAGAGGGGAATGCAACACATAGAATTCATGACTTTTTCCCCATGATTCTTTAGTCTTTCAAAGTTAAATTTTTTTAATTTTATTTTTTTCTTATTCTATTTTTTTAATTTTCCTCATTCCTATTTTAACCTTTTAAAACTATTTTATCTTATCAATATCTTTTTTAAAAATATTTTTAAGTTTTTATTGTTGTAGTCATATTCTCTCCCTACATTGTATTTAACCTAATTTTTGTATACATATAGGTTTCTTTTTTCTTTAAACTGTTGGGATACAACTTCTAATATATCAAAATATACCCTAAATCTAGAGCATGGCTTTGTTCTAGTCTCCAGCGTGATCACATTCTTTCCTTTTTTTTGCTTTTTTCAGCCGAATTCTTATCTTATCAATTCCTTTTTTAGAATACTTTTTAATTTTCATCTTTACAGTCATATTCCACCCCTTCACCGTGTTTACCCTTATTTTTTTAATATATATGTTTTTCTTTCTTTTAAATTTTGGGAGGCAGTTTCATCTAACAGACCAAAATATACCCAAAATCAAGTGTGTGGTTCTGTTCTATTCACCAGTCACACACACACACACACACACACGCACACACATATATATGTATTTATTTATATTTGTATGTATATTTGTATTTATATTTATATAGTTTCTTTTTGCCCCCTTTCTTCTCCCCCTAGCTTTGGGTCTCTTCTGATTTGGTTAGTATATATTTTTCTGTGGTCTTGCTACACTTTTACTATTTTGTTCTACCACTCATCTATTCTTATCTGGATAAAATGACAAGGGGGAGAAAACTCACCACAAAAAAAAAAAAATGGACAAGAGGCAGTACCAATGACTAGGGACTTAATCAATACAGACATTAGTAATATGTGAGAACTAAAGTTCAGAATGATGATTATCAAGGTGCTAGCTAGGGTCAAAAAAAGCATGGAAGATATTAGAGAATCCCTTTCTGGAGAAATAAAAGAACTAAAATCTAACCAAGTTGAAATAAAAAAGCTATTAATGAGGTGCAAACAAAAATGGAAGCTCTTACTGCTAGGATAAGTGAGGCAGAAGAAAGAATTAGTGATATAGAAGACCAAATGATGGAGAATAAAGAAGCTGGGCAAAAGAGAGACAAACAACTACTGGACCATGAGGGGAGAACTTGAGAGATAAGTGATACCATAAGATGAAACAATATTAGAATAATTGGGATCCCAGAAGAAGAAAAAAGAGAAAGAGGGGCAGAAGATGTACTGGAACAAATTATAGCAGAGAATATCCCTAATCTAGTGAAGGGAACAAGGATCAAAATCCAGGAGGCACAGAGAACACCCCTCAAAATCAATAAAAATAGGTTCACACCCCATTGTCTAATAGTAAAACATACAAGTCTCAGTGACAAAGAGAAAATCCTGAAAACAGGTTGGGACAAGAAGTCAGTAACCTACAATGGTAGAAATATTAGATTGGCAGGAGACCTATCCACAGAAACCTGGCAGGCCAGAAAGGACTGGCATGATATGTTCAGAGCACTAAATGAGAAAAATATGCAACCAAGAATACTTTATCCAGCTAGGCTGTCATTGAAAATACAAGGAGAGGTAAAAAAGATTCCAGGACTAACAAAAACTAAAAGAATTTGCAAACACCAAACCAGCCCTACAGAAAATATTGAAAGGGGTCCTCTAAGCAAAGAGAGAGCCTAAAAGTAGTAGGTCAGAAAGGAACAGAGACAATATACAGTAACAGTCATTTACAGACAATACAATGGCACTAAATTCATTTCTTTCAATAGTTACCCTGAATATAAATGGGCTAACTGCCCCAATCAAAAAACACAGGGTACCAGAATGGATGATTAAAAAAAAGAAGAAGAAGAAGACCCCTTGATATGCTGTCTACAAGAAACTCATTTTAGGCCCAAAGATACCTCCAGATTTAAAGTGAGGGGGTGGAAAACAATTTACCATGCTAATGGACATCAAAATAAACAAACAAACAAACAAACAAAAAAAGCTGGGGTGACAATCCTTATTTCAGATAAATTAGATTTTAAGCCAAAGTCTATGATAAGAGATAAGGAAGGACACTATATCATACTCAAAGGGTCTATCCAACAAGAAGATATAACAATTTTAAATATCTGTGCTCCTAACATGGGAACAGCCAATTATATAAACCAATTAATAAAAAAATCAAAGAAACACATCAATAAGAATACAGTAATAGTAGGGGACTTTAACATCCCCCCCCCCCCACTGAAATGGACAGATCATCTAAGCAAAAGACCAACAAGGAAATAAAGGCTTTAAATGACACACCGGACCAGATGGACATCACAGATATATTTAGAACATTCCATCCCCAAACAACAGAATTCACATTCTTCTCTAGTGCACATGGGACATTCTCCAAAATAGGTCACATTCTGGGTCACAAATCAGGTCTCAACCAGTACGAAAAGATTGGGATCATTCCCTGCATATTTTCAGACCACAATGCTTTGAAACTAGAGCTCAATCACAGGAGCAAAGTTGGAAATAATTCAAATACATGGAGGCTAAAGAGTATCTGACTAAAGAATGAATGGGTCAAACACAAAATTAAAGAAGAATTAAAATAATTCATGGAAACAGATGAAAATGAAAACACAACTGTTCAAAATCTTTGGGACACAGAAAACGCGGTCCTGGGAGGGAAGTCTATAGCAATGCAAACCTTTCTCAAGAACCAAGAAAGATCTCAAGTACACAACCTATTTCTGCCCCTAAAGGAGCTGGAGAGAGAACAGCCTAGAAATCCTAAACCCAGAAGGAGAAGGGAAATAATAAAGAGTAGAGCAAAAATCAATGAAGTAGAAACCAAAAGAACACTAGAACAGATCAATGAAACTAGGAGCTGGTTCTTTGAAAGAATAAGATTGATAAACCCCTGACCAGACTTCTTCAAAAGAAAAGAGAAAGAACCCAAATTAATAAAATCATGAATAAAAGAGGAGAGATTACAACCAACACCAAAGAAATACAAACAATTATAAGAACATATTATAAGCAACTATACACCAGCAAATTTAACAAAATTGGAAGAAATGGATGCATTCCTGGGATATATAAATTACCAAAAAGGAACCAGGAAGAAATAGAAAACCTGAACAGATGCATAACCAGTAAGGAGATTGAAACAGTCATCAAAAATCTCCCAATAAACAAGAGTCCAGGGCCAGCCAGCTTCCCTGGGGAATTCTACCAAACATTTAAAGAAGAATTAATACCTATTCTCCTGAAACTGTTCCAAAAAATAGAAATGGAAGGAAAACTTCCAAACTCATTTTATGAGGCCAGCATTATCTTGATCCCCAAACCAGAAAAAGAACCCATCAAAAAGAATTATAGACCAATATCCTTGATGAACATGGATGCAAAAATTATCACCAAAACACTAGCCAATAGGATCCAACAGTACACTGAAAGTGTTATTCTCCATGACCACAACCAAGTGGGATTTATTCCTGGGCTGCAAGATTGGTTCACAATCCACAAATCAATCAATATGATACAATACATTAATAAAATAAAGAACAAGAACTATATGGTACTCTCAATAGATGCTGAAAAAGCATTTGACAAGGTATACCATCCTTTTTTGATCAAAGATCAAACCCAAACTTGGTCAAAATTCTTTGCAGTGTAGGGATAGAGGATACATACCTCAATATCAATAAAGCCAAAACCCACAGCGAATATCATTCTCAATGGGGAAAAACTGAGAGCTTTTCCTCTGAGGTCAGGAACATGGCAGGGATATCCACTATCACCATTGCTATTCAACATAGTACTAGAAGTCCTAGCCTCAGCAATCAGACAACAAAAAAGAAATAAAAGTCATCCAAGTCAGCAAAGAAGTCAAACTCTCATTCTTTGCAGATGATAGGATACTTTCTGTGGAAAACCCAAAAGACCCCACTCCAAAACTGCTAGAACTCATACAGGAATTCAGTAAAGTGTCAGGATATAAAATCAATGCACAGAAATAAGCTGCATTTCTACACACCAACAACAAAACAGAAGAAAGAGAAATTAAGGAGTTGATCCCATTGACAATTGCACCCAAAACCATAGGATACCTAGGAATAAACCTAACCAAAGAGGCAAAGAATCAGTACTCAGAAAGCTATGAAGTACTCATGAAAGAAATTGAGGAAGGCACAAAGAAATGGAAAAACATTCCATGCTCATGGATTGGAAGAACAGATATTGTCCAAATGTCTATGCTACCTAAAGCAATCTACACATTTAATGTAATCCCTATCAAAATACCATCAGTGTTTTCAAAGAAATGGAACAAATAATCCTAAAATTTATATGGAACCAGAAAAGACTCCGAATAGCCAGAGGAATGTTGAAAAAGAAAGCCAAAGTTGGTGGCATCACAATTCTAGACTTCAAGCTCTATTACAAAGTTGTCATCATCAAGACAGTACAGTGTTGGCACAGAAACAGACACATAGATCAGTGGAACAGAATAGAGAGTCCAGAAATGGACCCTCAACTCTATGGTCAACTAATCTTTGACAAAGCAGGAAAGACTGTCCAGTGGAAAAGACAGTCCCTTCAACAAATGGTGCTGGGAAAATTGGACAGCCACGTGCAGAAGAATGAAACTGGACCATTTCCTTATACCACACACAAAAATAGACTCCAAATGGATGAAGGACCTCAATGTGAGACAGGAATCCATCAAAATCCTTAAGGAGATCCCAGGCAGCAACATTTTCGAACTCAGCCACAGCAACTTCTTCCTAGAAACATCACCAAAGGCAAGGGAACAAGGAAAAAAAATGAACTATTGGGACTTCATCAGGATCAAAAGCTTCTGCACAGCAAAGGAAACAGTCAATAAAACCAAAAGACAACTGACAGAATGGTAGAAGATATTCACAAATGACATATCAGATAAAGGGTTAGTATCCAAAATCTAGAAAGAACTTATCAAACTCAACACCCAAAGAACAAATAATCCAATCAAGAAATGGACAGAAGGCAAGAACAGACATTTCTGCAAAGAAGACATCCAAATGGCCAACAGACACATGAAAAAGTGCTCCACATGACTCGGCATCAGGGAAATTCAAATCAAAACCACAGTGAGAATCCACCTCAGACTAGTCAGAATGGCTACAATTGACAAGTCAGGAAATGACAGAGGTCGGCAAGGATGCGGAGAAAGGGGAACCCTCCTACACTATTGGTGGGAATGCAAGCTTGTGCAGCCACTCTGGAAAACAGTATGGAGGTTCTGCATATAGTTGAAATAGAGCTGCCCTACGACCCAACAATCGCACTACTGGGTATTTACCCTAAATATACAAATGCAGGGATCCAAAGGGACACTGCATCCAAATGTTTATAGCAGCAATGTCCACAATAGCCAAATTATGGAAAGAGCCTAGATGTCCATCAACAGATGAATAAATAAAGAAGAGGTGGTATATATATACAATGGAATACTATGGAGCCATCAAAACCCCCAAAATCTTGCCATTTGCAAAGACATGGATGGAACTAGATGGTATTATGCTTAGCAAAATAAGTCAACCAGAGAAAGACAATAATCATATGATGTCTCTGAAATGATGAATTTGAGGGGCAGGGGGTCATGGCGGGTAGGGAGAAAAAAATTAAACAAGATGGGATCATGAGGGAGACAAACCATAAGACTCTTAATCTCACAAAACAAACTCAGGGTTGTTGGGGTTGGGGGGATAGGGATAGGGTGGCTTGGTTATGGACATTGGGGAGGGTATGTGCTACAGTGAGTGCTGTGGAGTGTGTACACCTAATGATTTACAGACAGATTTCCCTGTGGTAAATAATACATTACATGTTAGTTTTTTTTTAAAGAATTTAAAAGTCTTTGGAAATAAATAAACTTCTCTTACAATGTACACACACAAATCTGCAGGGATGTAAGCTGGAGCAAGATTGAGATTCTTCCTCATATCTAGTCACCAAAGCTTCATTCTTCATTGTATAGACTTAATTTACCATTAATTCTTCTGTTTACAAAAAAGTAAGATAATGTAATAAGAAAATACAATTTGGGCTTCCTCCCCTCCGATTTTTATGTAGAGAACTTACTGTAGTATATTTCAGCCAATAATAGTACTTAATATTTATTAATCATTTACTTTGTGCTAGGCACAGTTTTAAATATCTTATATCCTAATCAATCCTCACAAATATATGAAATATTTACTGAAATCTTCAGTTCCACTTAAAGATAAAGGAAATAAGTCATTGAGAGTTTAGGTAAATTTCCCAAGACATCACAAATAGTAAGTGGAAGAACTGAGATTTGAACCAATGCAGTCTGGGTACAGAGTCTTTGCTGTTCAACTTCATTCTGTTTTGTCTAAATTAGACTCTACAAGAGGGATCATGAATGCAAAAAGAAGGCAAATTGGGACTGTGGAATTTAGAAATGGGTATATTGGTTAACTGTCAACTATGTTTAATAATTGAAGTCATTATGGCCAGGATTGTCCTGGGTTTTCCCTCTCTTCTTTTATTACAATTAATAGTGCTTCTTTTATTCTCAGATTTTCCTTGTTTGGGAAATTAATTACAAATTCATCATATAAATAATGCATTTGTGCTATTAGAATGTAGGCTAACATTTCAAGGTTATCAATAAACAAGACTTGACATGTTGAAATTAAGGTTATCACAGACTCTCTTTTATTCTTTGGGGAAGAGTCCATCATTGTGCTTCAAATTAAATCAAAGTATGATAACTTAAATATACAAAATATTTGGATAAACATACAGGTAGAGATTACTCAATGATATTGTTGATGGAATTGATGTGTGCTAAATATGTTTCTTCACATATTTATACAATACAGAAAGTAATCATTGACTTACTTCCTGTTTTTTATTTGGTGATGAGTTTCAGTTTATCCACTGTGGTTTTCAACCTTACATATTGATGAGCTATGGAAGATACCTAAATCTAAAAGAACAGATTGAGCTTCCAGCTTGAGAAAAAAACATTGTATTCATTTTAAATATTTTTAAACTCACCATCATTATTCTCCAAAACTCCAAACTATAGAACCATTTATTGAAGACGTGACATGAAAAACTTCAGATGCTTTTTGATAAGGAGAGATTATGACATTATTTAAGTGGATTATAGCTGCCATAAATCTATTGTTATATCAACTGAACAACCTTATCAACCCCTCCCATCCCCAAGAATAAAGATAGAAAAACCTTTGGGGAGTATCTTATGGGGCATGAATTAAATAATAAAATAAATCTTCATACATAGAACATGGTGATTAGAATAAATTATATCTTTTTAAAATTTGACTCATCAATATATATGAGTATTTATATATAGACCAAAAATATTTAAAGTACTTAAACCTGATTATATAAAACCAGTAGGCTACATAAAACAAGCAGCACACATAGAAGTAAAAAATCAAAAAGAATGGGGTGCCTGGGTGGCTCAGTGTGTTAAAGCCTCTGCCTTCAGCTCAGGTCCTGGGATCGAGCCCCACACTGGGCTCTCTACTCAGCAGGGAGCCTGCTTTCTCCTCTCTCTGCCTGCCTCTCTGTCTACTTGTGATCTCTGTCTGTCAAATAAATTAATAAAATCTTTAAAAAAAATAAAAAAGTTTTGATGAAACAATAACAAAATTTTGAGAAGATTACTCTAAAAACTAAAGCATAAGTGTATGCAATTTGCATTGGGTAATTGGTACCATCACTCAGAGCTGGATGACAAGTCTTTGTATGTATGTATGTATGTATGTATGTATTTTGTAAATCTCATGTTGTTTTTTATTTTTCCAATCTGTTTTATCTTGTGGGTGATGGTCTTTGTTATATAAGGTTATAAGTGATGTTAATGAGAGCACCTAACAGAAATACAGAAAGTATCCACCTTGTCATTATGAGGGCATGAGATTAAAGTTCCCTCTTAGCAAACCACAAAAGGGAAATCAGAAGAAGTGATTTAGTATTTTCAAGCAGGAAGTTAGCTGCTTAAATGTGTTTTGCAATTTACTGTTTCCAAGTGAGAAAGCAAAGCATGAGTGTTTCAACAGGGGCAAGGTTGTCTTTTAACTTTCCAAAATTTATGTACATTTCTAATAATATTGAAAGTAAAGAGTGCTGGCAGATCAAATTCAAAGCAATACTGAATGGGTTAAAGCCTCTGCCTTCAGCTCAGGTCATGATCCCAGGGTTCTGGGATCAAGCCCCACATCAGGCTCTCTGCTCAGCGGGGAGCCTGCTTCCTCCTCTCTCTCTGCCTGCCTCTCTGCCTACTTGTGATCTCTGTCTGTCAAATAAATACATAAAATCTCAAAAAAAAAATAAATCAAAGCAATACTGAAGAGAAAATTTAAAGGTCAATATTCAGTAGTATTTTTGTTGAGATACTATTGATAGAAAATCTCCATTATAAAACTCCTTTAGTTCATAGCTATGTGACCTGTAAGCATTGTATTTATTCCTAAAGATGATATTTCATTTCACCTTCTTTCTAAAAGGTTAAGGATTTTCCTCCCAGATAAATGAATGTAATTAAGGTGAATATATATATATATATTTAAAACTACATCAGCTTTCTGTCTTTCCATTTGGTGAAGCCTCCCTTTTAAAATAAAACAAATAGTAACTCTATCCATTTTAAGCAAGGTATCTCCCTATATTAATGCATGCATTATGTTTCTCTCTGTAAGTCAGAAAATGTCTCAATGAGTCTTGTCAACCAGTTATTAAAAATAGAGCATGATTTTCTTCCACCTCTTTGTTCTACTTTACAATGTTTTTAGAATCAGATGATCAGAAGTAAAAAGAGTGTACAGATAAATGGGAAACAAGGATTGCATAAACAAGAATAAGCATGTTTTGAAACTAATCAAGAACCTTAGTAATTGGTCATGAGCATTCCAAAGGAGATGCAGGAATGAGCTAATATGTACCAACAGGAATACAATGGTGCTTGCTTAAGGGTGTCAGGGCAGAGAGGAACAGAACTTGAGGCTGGGTAAACAAGAATTCATAGATTTGGGGACACTTTCCCAATTTAGAGTTTAACAACCAGTGAAGATGCAGAAAAAAGGACAATTTCACTGCTAGAGTGGCCCTTAAAAGCCTGGAGAGAATGATTGTCCACATCAAACAAAGTGGGAATGCCTGACTTTCCCTGGGATACAGTTCTAGAAGGGGTCAAAATGGCTCAGAAAAGTGACTTTGCAGGAGGGAATATATTATGTGAGACCAGACCATTCAATGGATGTTTATATTCTGTAAGAATGCCCAGAGGGCACATCCATTTACCAAAGTCATCAGGAACAGCACTGGTGAAAGGGGTACTGGTACCATTTTGTACTGTAGAGAATTTCTTCTGTAGGCCAGGACTAATGGTAAGAAAGATGATCACAGAGTTTGGCTTTATAGCAATAGAAAAGATGGAACACCAAAGCAATAGTGAAGAGGTGGGAGTCTATAACTTCCAGAAGCCAAGGGACCACAATTACTATAGTGGCCTGCATATCAGAAAGATAACAAGGGTCCCCACCCACAGGAAGTTAAGGAGATGGTTAGTAAAACAGAGTGTCTTGGAAAGCAAAAGAGTTGGGCTGGAAATGGATTTGGATGCAGATAGCTTTTTCTTTTCTTTTTATACTGGTATTTGTGTATCTTCCTTTTCCTCTCCTTCAATGTATATTTATTCTCACAATATATACATTTCCAAGATTATATTTGACATATATGTGTATATATTATATACACAGCCATATCAGTATTCTCCATCAAACTGAGAGAAGTCTAATGTGTAAAACAAAATCACCAGAGTCCATTTTTCTCTTTATAAATTCTAGCCTTCATTGTTCAGTGTTTATCTCCACTATTTCTTGGCACTCAATAACCTTTTCTGCCTTTATTCATTCACTCAGCTGAGGTTCACTGAGGGCCTATTACATGCTAGTTCTACTGGAGACACAAAGGTGAACAAAACAAAATTTGTGCCCATTTGGCTCTTCCATTCTTGGAGAGAGAGAGACAGTAGAGAAACAATCACATGAAGGACCAGGTAGTGATTGCTGCTCTGGAAAAACTCAAGTTGAGATCAATGGGATGAAGCACCAGGAGCTGGCAGGGAGGTGTGATTTTATCGTATTCTCCTCTCCTCTCTGTTAAACCATGGTTTTAAAAGGAACAGTTTTCATCTCAGTCTGTGGAGGTTGAAAAAGATTACTAAGGGATAGTAGTATTTGTGATTTTCATTCATGGTGAAATGTAAGATTCCATCATTTTTGGGTACAGGAAGCATTTGAAGAGATCAGACAAAAGAATTGATTTCTTCTCTTTGGACCAGCACTGAGTCCTCTGCTTATATATTACCCCCAACCCTTGCATTAGTATCTTGAACCTTTTTATATTAATGATATATTTATATGATAAAGAAGATAAAAGCAGAAATGATCTAAACTTCATTTTGATCCTTATATCAGAGCACCCACCATAAAATCAAAGTTTCTGCAAACACATAGGTTTGACTATTTCTATGAGATGATGTCCAGACAAGCGTGCAGGTAAGTTAACCAGACATCCAAGCTCTAGTCTCCTGTTTTGAATTCTGTGAAGCATTTAAACATTGCCAGGGTAAAGGGGCTGCCATTGCCAGTAAAGGCTGTTGTTACAGGATGTTTTGCTCAGATGATAGCAAAGTAGTATTCACTGCCACTTTTATGATAATAGTTAAGAATCTCACATATTTTTAAACTTGGTCATCACACTAATAGTCTAGTTTAGACAAATCCAAGACCACTGCTGCTATTTAATCACTGTAGATCTTACAGGCTGGCATCTTGAAGAGGAAGGATTGACTTTCAGACCTACAACTCAATATGGCAAGGATACTTTGTGGTTAGGCAAGGATGAGGGAAGAAAGAGCTCAGGTTTCAATGCCGGGACAGTTGCTGACCCACTCTCAGCACAAAGCAGCAAAACTTCTGTGGTAGAGGTTTGTTCGTTTGTTTGTATGTTTGCTTATTATTTATGAGTGAAAAGTTTTGACTACTGTTGAGCTGGCAAAATAAATTCATAAGGAAAGGACGATTGAGAAGAGGAGACTGAGAAGGACTATAACTGGGTTAGTACTTAATTGATTTTTAGGGTAAGTAGAATTGCTAAAAACATAAGAGCCAGTCATAGCAGGTGAAACAGACAGTGAAAAAAGTGTTATTGTACAAGGAAGATTCTGTTGGGAATTTGAGAAATACTGTCATTAGTTATGATTTTATTCAGCTATGGTCATTAGTCACTAGCCATACTCCCAGACATATGACACAGGAGATAGGGGACCACAGAAGTCTGTGAATATAGTTCAAAGGAGTGTGACACTTTGTTTGAAAATATTAGCAAGTCCCTGATAAATCTTCATTATTTCAGATTTGTTAATTAAATAATTGGGAGACTTACAATTTCATGGTAGACATAATTGAACAGAATGAACTAGTCAGGCTGAGTCCCAGCTGAATTCAACACACAGAAAATTTCTCCAGAATTTAGATGTAATTGAATTGACCAATTTGGAATGTTTAAAGTCATGAATTGTGCAAGTTTATGCTGCAAATTTTACCACTTGATTGTCTTGCCTTCTTTAAATAATGAACTCTCCCCCTGAAGCCCTTAAAATGTTACATGTATGAGTAAGGTGAGATTGGTTTTATGATGACAAGAAATCACCCAGCCAGAGTGATGTGCCTCTGGTCCAAACAACCATATACCTTGTGATACAGGCAGTTCCTTCTGCCTGGGCCATCTTATTTCAACCTCATGTTCAGAGGTGATAAACCACATAGAAAACAACCTCTTGCTACCATACCTACCATGTATTGCTTTAGTAATGAGAAGCCATTCCAAAGAACAAAGAAGGCTAACAGAAACATAAAAATGATAATGAGAGAAATGGGAAAAAAAATTGGTTTAGGTGAGTCAACTCTTCAGGTGGTGGATAAAGAACAGGATGAAAATCAGAATGAAATTTGCACTGTTGTTCTTAAATACTGTAGATAGGGAATCACCAGATCACAATGATAATCCCAGCTCAGGTGACTGCCTTTCTTCAAAGGCACCATAAATCCTTCCCTATTTGACCTAAGCTGGAGAAATAAAAGTCCCATGACGCTTGAGAAGAATGGAGTGGGGGCGCCTTGATGGTTCAGTGGGTTAAGTTAAGCATGTGACTCTTGATTTTGGCTCTGGTCATGATCTCAGAGTCTTGGGAGGGAGCCCCGAGTCAGGCTCCATACTCAGCTTGAAGTCTGTTTAGGATTCTCTCTCCCCCATCCCCCTGCTACTCTGCCCACTCATGTGTCCTCTCTTTCTAAAATAAATATATAAAATCTTAAAAAAGAGGAAAAAAAAAAGAATGGGGAGAATAAACGGAAATGGTGTGATACATTAATGTTGGCTTTCGATTGTCAACCTGTGCTTGGATGTCAAGCAATGCTCTTCTTTGCTACCTTTAATGGTCATGCCAAAAGGAAACCCTTTTTTAAAAAACCGTTTTATTTACTCTTCTTCTACCCCCTTAACCCCCCATGTTGCATCTCCACTTCCTCATATCAGGGAGATCATATGATAGTTGTCTTTCTCCGATTGACTTATTTCGCTAAGCATGATACCCTCTAGTTCCATCCATGTCGTCGCAAATGGCAAGATTTCATTTCTTTTGATGGCTGCGTAGTATTCCATTGTGTATATATACCACATCTTTATCTATTCATCTGTTGATGGACATCTAGGTTCTTTCCATAGTTTGGCTATTGTGGACATTGCTGCTATAAACATTCAGGTGCACGTGCCCCTTCGGATCACTACGTTTGTATCTTTAGGGTAAATACCCAGCAGTGCAATTGCTGGGTCATAGGGTAGTTCTATTTTCAACATTTTGAGGAACCTCCATGCTGTTTTCCAGAATGGTTGCACCAGCTTGCATTCCCACCAACAGTGTAGGAGGGTTCCCCTTTCTCCGCATCCTTGCCAGCATCTGTCATTTCCTGACTTGTTAATTTTAGCCATTCTGACTGGTGTGAGGTGGTATCTCATTGTGGTTTTGATTTGTATTTCCCTGAAGCCGAGTGATGTGGAGCACTTTTTCATGTGTCTGTTGGCCATCTGGATGTCTTCTTTGCAGAAATGTCTGTTCGTGTCTTCTGCCCATTTCTTGATGGGATTGGGAGGGAGACAAACCATAAGTGACTCTTAATCTCACAAAACAAACTGAGGGTTGATGGGGGGATGGGGGTTGGGAGAGGGGGGTGGGGTTATGGACATTGGGGAGGGTATGTGCTATGGTGAGTGCTGTGAAGTGTGTAAACCTGGCGATTCACAGACCTGTACCCCTGGGGATAAAAATATATTATATGTTTATAAAAAATAAAATTTTATTGAGATATAATTTACATACTATATAATTTGGTCCAACCTCTCTTTGCAGTTAATATTAAGCAGTACTGAATGTCAAGATTTATGTCTTAATTCTATTTTGTATTATATAATCAAATGTCTCCCCCATTCACCTTTCATTTGGTTAATAAATATTTTTACATTCCTTTGATTTTAAAATCTTGAAAATATTTTACCTTAAATACATATATTATATTTGGTATATGACAGGTTTTCTTTTTTATTCCATTTTAATAATCTCTTCTTTGAAATAGATGATTCTAATATGCTTATATTTTATATTTTTCTATGAAAATTTCTTTTATAGTTATTTTTTAATTTAAACTATAAATACCTCTTCCCAATTCCCAACTATTCACTTATTTTCCCGTCCTTTGAATGTAACCCGTAAATTAGCATGTTTTATCTACCAACAGAAAACCACACACAGGGGCTCCTGAGTGGCTCAGTTGATTAAGTGGCTGTCTTCTGCTCAGGTCATGATCCCAGTGTCCTGGGATGGAGCCCTGTGTTGGGCTCCCTGCTCAGCAGAAGGGCTGCTTCTCCCTCTCCCACTCCCTTGGCTTGTATTCTTTCTTTTGCTGTCTCTCTCTTTCTGTCCAATAAATTAAAAAAATATATTTAACACAACAAACAAAAAACAAAAAACCACACACACACACACACACACACACAAAGTATATACACATATGTGTATATATATTTATATATATGTGTATATATATAAATTCTTTTTATGGTTGTCCAGAATTTTAGTGTTACTGAAAATATGAAGTTATTATGTAGTAAATATGCACCATTGGCCAATAGTTCCTGTTTTCTTTCATTTTTTCTTTTTCATTTCTGTAATTCACCACTGTCTTTAAGACAAAGAAGATTGTTTTATGCTTGAGTCTGTTGCATTTCAGTATTCTTTTTAATAAAACATCTTGGAAATTAACAAATGAATAGCTTTCCTTTTTAGTGTGTATGTTGAGGACAACTTTTTCATCAAATTTGTGGAAGTTGGAGAATTTATTAGTGGCAATCCTGAGCTATATTGATGCTATTGCTACTGATTGTATTGTGTCTGTTTTGAAGTGTTTTCCCCCACCCCCAGGTTTGGAGGCTTCTACTGAGATATTCTCAAGAGCAGAGTGTCGTGGCCGGTGTGACAAATCGACCAGGAACGTGAGGTAAGAGGATGGTGAAAAGAAATTAAGAGACAAAGAGATGGGGGCAGAAGGAGCACTGAGGAGGATGTCCAACAGTGCTAAGTTTATTCAAAGCATTAAGGCCATATATATAGTGATAGGAGAAGCAATACACCCGTGTCTAAACAACCATGAGTTCCCATAATAAGTTTCACATTTAACTATAAGCAGACCTCGTGACGCCAAACGGCTGATGCTGGTACAATTGTTCTGTATTGATACAGCAAACCTGAAAGTAATTTATGAGCAGTATTAGGGCAGCAAGGACCAGCAACGAACTTTTGACCCCAACCGAATTGTTCTCATTTGTTTAGCAAGCATGTGGGAAGTCACATAGGGGAGCGCACAACACATAGCACAGACCCTTTCTCAGTGCTACTCAACTTTTCCCATCCTAAACCTTTTGTTAGGTTATTCGGACTTTAAAGGAGGCACAAGTCAGGGCCTGGTTTGGTCCTCGTCTCAAGCCTTATTGCAGCCTCCCACAGCAGAGATTATATTTTAGCCTAGTTTTGGGTTAGCAGAAACTGCAAATTTGGTATATATCCTCTGCCTCCACATACAGTGTCCTTTAGTTTCCCAGGTTAGTAATTTGCTGCATTAGTGTGATACCTTTGTTAAAATTGAATCATTACTGACATGCTATCATTTCCTGAGGTACAGAGTTATGTTAGAGTTCACCCTTTGTGTTGTATATTCTGGAAGTTTTGATAAATACATAGTGTCTTGTATATATTTCATTACAATATGCTACAGAGTATTTTCACTGCTGTGTAATTTCCTGTGCTCTATCTACTTATCTTTCACTCTTACCCCTAATCCCCAGCAACCACTTATCTTTTTACTATCTCCATATATTTGTCTTTTCAGAATGTCATTTAGTTGGAAGGATGCTGTATGTAGTCTCTGTGGACAGGCTTCTCCATAATAAACATTTAGGGTTTCTCCCTGTTTTTTTCAAAACTTGATAGTTTGTTTCTTTTTATTGCTGAATAATTTTCTGTTGTTAGGATGTACCAATTTATCTGTTGACCTATTGTATGACATTTTGGTTGTTTCCCAAATTTTACAATTACAAACGAAGTGATAGAAACTTTACGTGCAGCTTTTTGTGTGAACATAAGTTTTCAACTCATTTGAGTAAATATTTAGAAGAGTAACTGATGGATCATGTGATAATCTGTGACGAACTTTGTAAAAAAGTTTCCAAATTGTATTCTACATGTAAGCGGTCAGACCATTTTCTTTCGTGCAAGCAAGAGAGTTTCTGCTGCTCCACATTCTCATCAGTATTTTGGTGTTGTCAGTGTTTTGGGTTTTAATCATTCTAGATGCACAGTGGTATCTTGTTGTTTTAATTTGCAATTCCCCAATGCCCTGAGATACTGAGCAGCTTCTCATATGCTTTCATTTGACCTTTATTTTTTCTTCTCAACTTGCATCCCTTTTATGACTTTTTTTTCTTACTATGTTAGCAAGGGCTTCCAATACAACGCTTAGTAAGGGTAGTGAAAGGAGATATAGCCTTGCCTTGTTGTTGATCTTAGGGGGAAAGTATCTAGTTTCTCACCACTAAATAGGACGTTAGTTTTAATTTAAATCAACTTGGTTACTTTCCCCTCTATTTCTAGTTGGAAGTTTTTTTTGTTTTTCTTTGACCATTAATGGTATTGCATTTTTCAAATAATTCTTCCGTATCAATACAATTTTTCATGTCTAACATGTGATGGATTATAATAATTAATTTTAAAATATTGATACAGACTTACATACCTGGAATCCATTCCACTTGTTCATAGTGTATGGTTGTTTTCATACAGGGTTGAATTTTATTTACTAATGGCTTGTTGTAGGTTTTATATCTGTTTTCATGAAACATCTTGGTTTTTACTTTTTTTTTTTTTCATGTTGCCATCCAGTTTTATTATTGGAGCAATACTGACCTCACAGAATGACTTAGGAAGGGTTTGCTAGCTATTTTTTGGGTAGACTGTAGAGAACTGGTATCATCATTATTGTAATGTTTGTCAGAATTCACTAGTGAAACCACCTGCAACAGGTAATTTCATTTTAGGAAGGTTGTTAATCACTGAATCGGTTGTTTTAATAGAGATCTATTCAGATTATACATCTTCTTGTGGAAGTTTCTTTAGATGATGACTTTGAGGGAATGTTCTATTTCAACAAATTATCAAATTTGTGGGCATAAAGTTAATAATATTCACTTACTAATGTTGCAATGTTCATGGGATCAGTAGTGATGGGCACTTTTCAACTTCTGATATTTGTAATTTGTGTCTTCTCTTGTTATTATTATTATTTTTGTTTTTTGGTAACCTGACTAGAGTCTTATAAATTTTACTGTTAAAGAAAACTGAAAAAGTAGTAGTCCATAGTTTGTTTTGGTGAAGTTAAAAGTGTCGGCCTGGCTAAAGCAGGAGGTAGAAAATACACCTAGTGAAGTTGCTTTGGGAGAACAAGTTTGAGACAGAATGTTAGTACTGCAAGTGATATGTTACTAACTTCATCTTATTAATGATTGTAAGAAGTTGAATTCAAAAAGGAGTCTAACTGTTGGCAATCAGGGACTCACTGAAAGAAATAAAACACAGATACTCTAGAACAATCAGCATGGAAATTTGGGACTGATTCTTTATAAAATCATAACAGGTTAGTTTGAGAAGGGCAATGAATAACATTTAGCTACTTACAGTGCTGTCTTGGGCAAAGAGAACATAAAAGGAAACATGTTTATAAAATTCATTTCTTACGTACATGCATTAAATTAGTTCTTAGGAAATATTTTCATACGGACATCCCATTTCATATTTCCTATAAACCGGTCAAAATAACAGAACCTAAAAAAATTGGACCAATTATCTGAGCTACAACCATCCAGCCAGCTTCAAATAACATGAGTTAAAAATAAAAAATGTGATTTTTGTAATTCATGGAGAATTTGGTTGATTTCTGCAGCAGAAAAGAAGTTGTGTGGTACAGGATGAGGGACAAAGGACCATTAAAACTATTTGTCTACAGAAATTCTAATCTTCCAAATATTTTATGTATACTGTGCATTTTTGTTTATTAAAAAATGCTATCACACTGGGCACATCTGATCTTCATAATGTTGTGAGTTAGACCAAATCAAATTTCTAGACTCAAAATTTTAGAGTCTAGAAAACTTATAGAGGTAATTTTCTAGCTCCTAGGAGAGTTGAAGACAGACCTGGGTCTTTTGATAATACAGCTAGTATTTTTAATTACACTAACTTTTTTTGAAATGTGTTATACATTAACTATGTAATTTTACCTGGTTTATACTTAGTCACTTAAATAGCAATACAAGAAATGAAAATGTTCTTCAAAGAAATACTGTTATCAACTTCTTCATTGGTTTGGGAAGACCATAAATAAATCAGAAACCAGACTATGGACTTGAAAAGCACATAGATCACCCTGATTTTTAGAAAATATCACTGCATCTGGCTTCCTGATCTGTGTCATAAATGACATTTAAGATACAAAGGAAAAACTAGCATTTCCTTCTTCTCTGCACCACACATTCTGACACTTGATTTTATTTTCAGCTCCAAGATTTACATATCCTCTGATGTCCTTATATAGATTAAAATCTTTTAGAGGACAAAAAATTTTTTTTCTTTTAACACATTCACCATGACTTTAAAAACAAATAGTAGATGTGTAAAATTTTTTAATTCATTAAGTGACCAAATAAATGTAACTTTTACTTTTCTTACCAAAATGTGTGTTTAATTTTGTTAAAATGCTACTAGTATATGCAGAACCTAAACTTAAATTGTATTTATTTCTATGCATGAGAATTTTGCCTCTGATTAAGGAGTAGAAAATGAATAGCGCTTCTTGGGTTCTATATTGACTTTTTTTTTTAAGATTTTTAATTAATTAATTAATTTATTTGACAGACAGAGATCACAGGTAGGCAGAGAGGCAGGCAGAGAGAGAGGAGGAAGCAGGCTCCCCGCTGAGCAGAGAGCCCAATGTGGGGCTCGATCCCAGGACCCTGAGATCATGACCTGAGCTGAAGGCAGAGGCTTTAACCCACTGAGCCACCCAGGCACCCCCTATATTGACTTTTTTGGAGATTACTTATTGCTACAATATGTATGTATCCATCAGACAAAAACAAAAACACAATTCTGACCTGAGAGTTCTTACATTATAGAATGATTTTAGTAAAAAAGGGGTGTGTGAATAGTTGGTATTATTAATAAAAACTTTTAAAGGAAATTGATAAAATTCATTAATTCTCCAGAAAAGAAATACTTTCACTCTGCTTTATCATCATGAATTTTTTTAAAAGATTTTATTTATTTATTTGACAGAGAGATCACAAGTAGGCAGAGAGGCAGGCAGAGAGAGGGGGAAGCAGGCTCACCGCTGAGCAGAGAGCCCGATGCGGGGCTCAATCCCAGGACCCTGAGACCATGACCTGAGCCGAAGGCAGAGGCTTAACCCACTGAGCCACCCAGGTGCCCCAATCATCATGAAATTTAATTTCCTGGTTATCCAAAGAGTTCAAACCTGTCAGTGAAAAAATGTCTTCAGCCTAATGAATGTCAAATTTTGGAAATGTACAGTCTATGCTTTGAATACCAATATTTCTGGTTAAGAATGAAACTGGACCATTCTCTTATACCATACACAAAGATAAACTCAAAATGGATAAACATCTCACATGAGGCAGGAATCCATCAGAATCCTAGAGGAGAACATAGTCTTCGACATCGGCCACAGCAACTTCTTTCAAGATATGTCTCCAAAGGCAAAGGAACAAAAGCGAAAATGAATTTTTGGAACTTCATCAAGATCAAAAGCTTCTGCACAGCAAAGGAAACAGTCAACAAAACAAAGAGGCAACCCACGGAATGGGAGAAGATATTTGCAAATGACACTACAGACAAAGGGCTGATATCCAGGATCTATAAAGAACTCCTCAAACTCAACACACACAAAACAGATAATCATGTCAAAAAATGGGCAGAAGATATGAACAGACACTTCTCCAATGAAGACATACAAATGGCTAACAGGCACCTGAAAAAATGTTCATCATCACTAGCCATCAGGGAGATTCAAATCAAAACCATATTGAGATACCCCCTTACACCAGTTAGAATGGCCAAAATTAACAAGACAGGAAACAACGTGTGGTTGGAGAGGATGTGGAGAAAGGGGAACCCTCTTACACTGTTGGTGGGAATGCAAGTTGGTGCAGGCACTTTGGAGAACAGTGTGGAGATTCCTTAAGAAATTAAAAATAGAGTTTCCCTATGACCCTGCAATTGCACTACTGGGTATTTACCCCAAAGATACAGATGTAGTGAAAAGAAGGGCCATCTGTGCCACAATGTTTGTAACAGCAATGGCCACAGTCGCCAAACTGTGGAAAGAACAAAGATGCCCTTCAACGGATGAATGGATGAGAAAGATGTGGTCCATTTACACTATGGAGTATTATGCCTCCATCAGAAAGGTTGAATACCCAACTTTTGTATCATCATGGACGGGACTGGAAGAGATTATGCTGAGCGAAATAAGTCGAGCAGAGAAAGTCAATTATCATATGGCTTCACTTATTTGTGGAGCATAAGAAATAACACAGAGGACATGGAGAGATGGAGAGGAGAAGGGATTTGGGGGAAATTGGAGGGGGAGATGAACCATGAGAGACTCTGAGGGTTTTGGAGGGGTATAGGGTGGGAGGTTTGGTGAGCCTGGTGGTGGGTATTATAGAGGGCACATAGTGCATGGAATACTGGGTGTGATACATAAACAATGAATACTGGAACACTGAAAAGAAATTTAAAAAATAAATAAAAATATAAAATAAATAAAAAATAAAAATAAAAATATTTTACGTATGTAAAAAAAAGAATAACAAAAGGAAGACTTTGTAGAATGTAAGAGGCAATGTACTTGGAGCTTTTAGTTTCAAAAAATATGGATCCATACTTCAAATTTTTATGTAAGTCTTCAGTGCTATGTCATTGCTACTTAAATCCATTTACAAGTTACTATACCATTGCTCCCTTCTAAGAGGAGGTAATTTGTCCCTATTCCCTATAATCCAAAATATAATAGTTCACCTGGCGATTGTTGAGTAACCCCTGAGGGTTTGCTCCATGCAATCTCAAAATGATCATGCTTTCAACAGGAGACGGACACATCTATATAGATACTCAAGTCAATTTTTTTTCCAAATTTTTCTTCAGAATGCATAATGGATTTATGTGTATATAAATAATTATCCTGTGAAATGTTAACCTTATGTTTTAACTACTAAAATATTCCATTGTGCTGAACAAATTGTTTTTGTTTTGTTTTTTGGTTTTTTTTTTTTTTTTTAATTGGCTACTAAAATGTTTTTAGAGTTGTTTTTTTGATTGTTTGTTTGTTTATTTTGTTTTGTTTTTAACGTTATCATGTCCAAATCCTCCTTGTGTGTTGGCTTTTCTAGTTGGTCCATGTTTTTACCTTTGATCTACAAGTCTTGTTCTGCTGTCTCCAGGATTTAGGGATGTCTGCTTTATCCTTAAAACCTAATTTAATTAAATTCAAAGCTCCTATATTGAGTTAGGAGCTGTGTTCAGCTCTGAGGCCAAGTAAGATAACAGTCCCCTATGAGTTTCCCTTGGAAGTGGACAAAAGAATATGAAAGGAGGCATGGAAACAAATAATTATGATAAGTTAGAGATGTAACAGTTAAGAAAATATTTGCTCTGGGGCGCCTGGGTGGCTCAGTGGGTTAAAGCCTCTGCCTTCGGCTCAGGTCATGATCCCAGGGTTCTGGGATCGAGCCCCGCATCGGGCTCTCTGCTCAGCGGGGAGCCTGCTTCCTCCTCTCTCTCTGCCTGCCTCTCTGCCTACTTGTGATCTCTGTCTGTCAAATAAATAAATAAAATATTAAAAAAAAAAAGAAAATATTTGCTTTATGTGACTAAAGGATGACAGTGCTACTACTCTACATAAGAAAGGTTTCAGGTTTATGTGCTACCAATAACCATCTGATTGTCTTATATAAAGCCATAAAAGCTTATATATATATAAAGCCATATAGCTTATATAAAGCTATAAATCTATGTAATACCCCCAAACTTAATTTCATTAGGAGTTAAATTGTTTCCTTATTTTCTCCAACTATTATACTTGAAATATTTTATTTAATTTCTTAACTGATTCCTAAGAGTACAACATACTTTAATGAATGGCTCAAAAACTACTTTTATGGTCCTCTTTGAAGCCAAGACTGAAATCACCTCTCTTCAGTGACTCTGAAAGTTCTGAGAAAGCAGTACAGATGAATTAGAAACCCTACATATGTACTATAGTTTCCTGATAGTAGAGAGATCACACTGAAAATGGAGATCAGTTGCTACATTTAATTTTGGAATTTTTATATATATTATATATAAAAACATATTGATGTGTGTGTGTGTGTGTGTTTATTTATCTATATATATGGAAAACATGAGAATGAGAGCCTTAGATGATTATTCCTTATGTGGTTTATTGTGGTGGTGGTGGTTGTTCAGTCTTCATAATATTTTCTTTTCAAAATACCATTCTGGTTCTTATTTTCTTAGGTATTAAAATATTATTTTGAGGTATATTTGACTTTAGGACTATTGACTTACTGAACTAGCTATATGGTCTTGGATACACTGTTTAATTTCCCTGGTAAGTCTGAAACATGTCTTGTTTCTGATCATGGATAAGGTGGCCTGTATTTCAGCATTAATTACAGTATCAGCTATAGCTTTTTTTGGTTTCAATTTTGTTTTTGAGATTTAATTTATGAGATTGAGAAAATTTACCATTATTCTTAATTTACTGAGCAATTTTATCCTGAATGTATGTTGCATCTTTTCAAGTGTATTTGCCACATCTTTTGCGGTTAGCATATAATATTTCTACTTTAATTTTAATGGAATAAATTAAATGTGTAGAAGTTTTTCTTTATCATCTTGACAACTTTGACTCTGGGGTTATTTTGTTCAACTAGCTTCTTTAAGATTTTTTTGTTAAGTCATCTCAGTACCCAATATGGGGTTTGAACTCACATTGAGAGTCACAGGCTCCACCCACTGAGCCAGCTCGGTGTCCCTCCACTGATGTGGAAGTTTGTATCCTAGACTGGGCTCCTTTTTCCTTTTTCTTTATTGCATTTAATGCTATAGATCTAAATACTGATTAACTTACGAGACAACTTTTAATATGTTGTGTTTTCCTCAACTATTTTTGAGGTCTTTTTAAAAAATTTTTGAACCCATGATCCATTAGAAATAGACTATATAATCTTCAAGCATGTGGAGATTTCCTAGATTTATGCCACTTAGTGACTTAGAATTGGATACTACTGTACTATAGAACAAATTCTGTACAAATTCTCGTCTAACAAAATGTGACCTATTTTGTGGCTCAGCATATGGCTTTTATCACTATTTCCAGTACATTTGAGAGAAATGTGTATTTTATCAATATTCGGTGTGATGTTATAAAGTACCAATTAAGTCAAAATGGTATAGCTCTTCCAATCTTCTGCATATTTACTGACCTTCTTTGCCTAATTAAAGACGGAGGAAGGATTTAACGAGGCCAACTACTAATTTATGAAGAGGTTTTTTAGTTTTGTTTTTTTGAGATTGTTGTATTTACCATATATTTATTCTTCCGGGCATTGCTATCAATTCAGAATTAGTTTTCTATATGGCATCTTTTCTCTTCAGTCTGAAGAAATTTTTTTAAGACTTTATTTAGCAGGTCTGCTGGAGATAAATTCTTCCACATTTTGTCTGAAATGTATGTATTCATTGATCTTTATCTGCTATTTACAGTTCTCTTGAAAGCCCCCAAAATAAATCTTAATGCCCAATATGATTTTTTTTATCGTAGCATTTCCATTCAGTGCTTTTGAAAATTTCTGTCTCTTTATTGAAAAGCATTATTTATTCCCTCATGATGCTTACTTCTCTAAATTATTTAACACATTAATCATGATTCCCTTAATCCATTTCTGATAATTCCAACATCTGGCCATTTCTGGGTCTGATAGCATTATTATGATAGTAATATGTTTTGTTTATTTCCAGAATTTGATAGGGATTACATTAAATCTGTAGACTGCTTTTGGTGGTATAGACATTTTAACCGTATTTGTTCTTCTGGAACACCTGGGTGGCTCAGTCTGTGAGACGTCTGCCTTTGGCTTAGGTCACAATCTTGACTGAGAGTGTTCAGAATCTCCCAGTCCAAGAGAGTGCCAGCTAGCACCTGCACGGACCACTCTCAGGGGAGGGTGTGGAGCTCGACTCAGACCCTGGTTGGACAATGTGCATGCAGAGCACAAAAGGCTGTGGTTCTAGACAGTGCTGGCTGGTGTCCAGACCAGACTCTCTCACGGGCGCCAACCACCCAGATGCTCTCAGGTGCACCAGCGGCTCAGGGACCAAGACCTGGCTTCTTCGCTGCACTCTCTGGTTCCCCACCTGCGGTGGCCATCCTGGGTCCATGGGCTTAAGTCCCTGTCCCTAACTGCCCAATTCCAGCAATTATCCCTTAAGTTCTTTTGCTCTTTTTGAGTGCTTTCAACCAGACTCCAAGTTAATGCTGTTCCCCAATCACAGGGCACTCTCATACTGGGGTATTACTTTTCAATGGGTCTCTTCTGGTGGCTCCCTCCCCTTTTGTTTATCTTCTAATGTCAGTCCGATGTTCCCACTCTGCTTTACCTGCCCACTGGCATCTTCTGTCCCCATAGAGATACAGAAGTGTATAATTCTTATCTCAGGCTGATTTCATGGGTGATCAGAGTTCTTTGGTAGGTAATCAGCTCACTTTAGGGGACAGGTTGAAACAGCGCCTCCTACTTCTCCGCCATCTTGTCTCCCTCCTACTTCTCTGCCATCCTGTCTCCCTCCCCCTTTGTCATTATTATAGACCTTCACAAATCTGGTGGATTTGTGGTTAGTACATCATGGTGGTTTTAACTGACATTTATCAAATGATCCAAAAAACCTCAGTTTTTGTTCTGTGTGTTTATACATAGTCTCTTGTACGTTCTCTTTATACGTGTTTCCTCAGAAATACTGGGAATATACTTCTCCAGTTTATCCATTGACTTTTTACTCTCTTAATAGTTGATAGACAGAAGTTCTTACTTCTACTATAATCCCTTAATGGTTAACACATTTTGCATCCAGTACGGAAACTTTGATCTTCTCTAGTGTCATCAAAGTGCAAATTTCATCTCCAAAAGTTGCATTTCATGCATGCATGACATATATTTAATATACATGGTGTTAGATCTCAGAGTTCACTATATTTTCTTAACACTCCTTGGTGCACAGTTTAGGAATTACAGAGTGAGTGTGAATTCATGTTTCTTCTGTCTGCTTTAGCTAGTGCTATTTTGAAGGAGTTCGCCAATAAATCAATTAGCAAATAAAGATATTAATAATTACTTCATATGATCTCCTCTTCAGACCTATCATCATATTCCCTATTTAATCTTGATAGTTATAGTTTGTTATTTTTCCTTTGCATCTTTTATTTTTCTTGAACAAATGATTGTTTATTTAATTAATTTAATTATTTAATTAGTACATTGTACTATTTAAAAAGTAAGGTTTGTTTTGTTTAAATTTCATATTATA
This sequence comes from Enhydra lutris kenyoni, assembly GCF_002288905.1. Classification (NCBI taxonomy): domain Eukaryota; kingdom Metazoa; phylum Chordata; class Mammalia; order Carnivora; family Mustelidae; genus Enhydra; species Enhydra lutris. The sequence goes on along the minus strand of NW_019154128.1, from coordinate 9,786,200 downwards.
TTTTTGTTTTTTAGTTTTTTTTTAAAAATACTCAGCCTATTATTTTTCTTTATTTTATTATGTTCAATTAGCCAACATATAGAACATCATTAGTTTTTGATACAGTGTTCAATGATTCATTCGTTACCTATAACACCTGGTCCTCAATGCCACATGTGACTTTGACAAAAAATTTTAAACATTTTACTTTCAGGAATCATAAGTGGATTTAGTCATCCTAGGATTTCTTACCACTTATTTTTCATTTCTGAAGTGTGTTTTTCATTTATTCACTCTTTCCTACTTATTCTCACCTCATTTCTGAGATTTTCATTTCAAAATAGTAAAGAATTACTTTCACCTGCTTTATCAGTGTGAACCTAAGTCAGATTTTAATGGTAGGTAAGGTGTTACTTTGTGCTTTCCTCTGTGATAACTTCACAGGATGTTTGACCTCTGTGTTGAGCAGTTCATTTGGTATGAGATTAGTTGTCTGAAAGCCTTAAGAATGAGAGAATTGGGATAATTTTTGCACCTCAACAAAGTAATGGAATAAAGATGTTCATAATAGTTGCTTATTTTTATATCCTTGGAATTTTAGTGGTAAGACCTTTTTACATTCTCACTGTAGCAGTATGTCTTCTCTTTTCTTTGTATCCGTGTTCCTCTCTTTCTTCTGGTGTCACTGTTGTTACAGGTTGTTACAATCTTCTTGATTGTTTCAAGGGACAAACTTCTGAATTTTTGGCTTTGTGAATTTACTGGCTATTTGCTATATCATTGATTCCTTACTGAATTATTTTCCTGCTTCTCCATCCTTGTCATTTAATTTGTTCTCTAGTGTTATAAGATGAACATTTAGATCATTAATCTTAGGCCTTTCCTATTTCCTATCGTAAGAATGTAAAGTTATGTTTTTCTCTCTAAGCATAATAAATGCCTTCTGCAAATATTTGTATGTAATATGTTCATCCTAATTTATTTAAAGTCACTTTTAATTTCCTAAGTTGATCTGTGAATTATTCCTTTTTGACATATGTGTTAATAAAAAGCAACTTGTTATTTTTAAATACTTGCGACTTTCTCAGGTATCTAATTTCACTGATTCTAATTTGCTTCTGTTTGTGTCAGAGGACATAGTCTGAAAGAGTGCTCTCCTTTGAAATTGAAGGACATTTGTTTTCTGGCCCAGCTCAGTGTCTACATTAGTAAACGTTTCATGTGTTCCAGAGAAGAACTTGAACTGTCTGGTATTAGATGTAGTTTTCTAGGAATACCATTTGGGATACAGTAATCAATAGCGATATTCAGGTCTTCCATATCTCTATTGCTATTTCGCCCAGTTGGTCTGTCAATTATTGACTGGCATTAAAGATCATAATTATGATCATGGATTTGCCTGGTAGTTTTGCCAAATCATACTTCAGCTATTTTGTAGTTCCATTATTTCCATTATTTGGGGAATACAATATCAATGTTAAGTTTTCTGATATATTAAGCCTGTAATCATTATGAATTGTCACTTCTGCCCTTTGGTAATATTCCTTGTCTCTATCTATTTGTTCTTGTATTTAGACAATTATTCTAGTCACTCTAGCTTTATTATGATTCAAGATGCATAGTACATAATTTTGCTTCTTTTTAGTTTCAATATCTTGGTGCTTTCGATTTAACATATATCTTTAGTAAAAGCATATACCTGAGTTCAGATTTTATACCTAGCCTAAAAATCTGTGTTCCAAGAGGTTTTTTTTTAATTTTAAATAATCACAAACATGAATATTTTAATATTATGTTAATTGAAAAAATATTACAATTCCATCCATAAAAGATCATATTACAAAAGTATGCACTTCCTGGAACAGATGTACATACACACATTTTGAGCAGCATTTTTTATTTCATTGAAAACAATTTTACTATCCTCTCATCAAAGAGTAAGAAAAGAATACATATCTATATTATGGACCAGGAATATAAATAAACATCATACAGACATTTTAAAAAGATGATGGGTAAGTAATCACAGGCTCCAACTAAGGTCTACAGCTTTTGGATAAGGAGGAAAAAAAAAAATATTACAAAATTCATACTTGCCCAGTAAAGAAGGGTTTGGTTTCTGCATTCAGAGTTGGAATCTTAGTATTCTGTGTACACAAATAAATGCCTTTGTGAATCTTTCTCAATTAGAACAAATTAAGTCATATGCTAAAATATTCACAGCACTTTTTTACAGCATGAGACTCATAAAATTTCTGAAAAACACTCAAAGAGTGAAAATATCACATCTGTTTTTCCATAAAAAGATCAATTTAGTAAACAGTAATGCTTGAACATAATAAAATAATTGAAAAAAATGATTTCAAAATTATTGAAAAATGATTATGGTTGCATTTTAAAAACAAGAATGAAAATTATACACAATACAAAAATATGAAACTGGTTGTATATGATGTTTATGTAATTTTTTTATCTCCTTTTTTTTTTTAATAAACATATATTTTTATCCCTAGGGGTACAGGTCTGTGAATCGCCAGGTTTACACACTTCACAGCACTCACCATAGCACATACCCTGCCCAATGTCCATAACCCCACCCCCTTCTCCCAACCCCCCTCCCCCCAGCAGCCCTCAGTTTGTTTTGTGAGATTAAGAGTCACTTATGGTTTGTCTCCCTCCCAATCCCATCTTGTTTCATTTATTCTTCTCCTACCCCCTTAACCCCCCATGTTGCATCTCCACTTCCTCATATCAGGGAGATCATATGATAGTTGTCTTTCTCCGATTAACTTATTTCGCTAAGCATAATACCCTCTAGTTCCATCCACGTCGTCGCAAATGGCAAGATTTCATTTCTTTTGATGGCTGCATAGTATTCCATTGTGTATATATACCACATCTTCTTTTTCCATTCATCTGTTGATGGACATCTAGGTTCTTTCCATAGTTTGGCTATTGTGGACATTGCTGCTATAAACATTCAGATGCACATGCCCCTTCGGATCACTACATTTGTATCTTTAGAGTAAATACCCAGTAGTGCAATTGCTGGGTCACAGGGTAGTTCTATTTTCAACATTTTGAGGAACCTCCATGCTGTTTTCCAGAGTGGTTGCACCAGCTTGCATTCCCACCAACACTGTAGGAGGGTTCCCCTTTCTCCGCATCCTCGCCAGCATCTGTCATTTCCTGACTTGTTAATTTTAGCCATTCTGACTGGTGTGAGGTGATATCTCATTGTGGTTTTGATTTGTATTTCCCTGATGCTGAGTGATGTGGAGCACTTTTTCATGTGTCTGTTGGCCATCTGGATGCCTTCTTTACAGAAATGTCTGTTCATGTCCTCTGCCCATTTCTTGATTGGATTATTTGTTCTTTGGGTGTTGAGTTTGCTAAGTTCTTTATAGATTTTGGACACTAGCCCTTTATCTGACATGTCGTTTGCAAATATCTTCTCCCATTCTGTCTGTTGTCTTTTGGTTTTGTTAACTGTTTCCTTTGCTGTGTAAAAGCTTTTGATCTTGTTGAAATCCCAATAGTTCATTTTTGCCCTTGCTTCCCTTGCCTTTGGTGATGTTCCTAAGAAGAAGTTGCTGTGGCTGAGGTCTAAGAGGTTGCTGCCTGTGTTCTTCTCAAGGATTTTGATGGATTCCTTTCTCATATTGAGGTCCTTCATCCATTTTGAGTCTATTTTCGTGTGTGGTGTAAGGAAATGGTCCAATTTCATTTTTCTGCATGTGGCTGTCCAATTTTCCCAACACCATTTATTGAAGAGGCTGTCTTTTTTCCATTGGACATTCTTTCCTGCTTTGTCAAAGATTAGTTGACCATAGAGTTGAGGGTCTATTTCTGGGCTCTCTATTCTGTTCCATTGATCTATGTGTCTGTTTTTGTGCCAGTACCATACTGTCTTGATGATGACAGCTTTGTAATAGAGCTTGAAGTCCAGAATTGTGGTGCCACCAACTTTGGCTTTCTTTTTCAATATTCCTTTGGCTATTCGAGGTCTTTTCTGGTTCCATATAAATTTAAGGATTATTTGTTCCATTTCTTTGAACAAAATGGATGGGATTTTGATAGGAATTGCATTAAATGTGTAGATTGCTTTAGGTAGCATAGACATTTTCACAATATTTATTCTTCCAATCCAGGAGCATGGAACATTTTTCCATTTATTCGTGTCTTCCTCAACTTCTTTCATGAGTACTTTATAGTTTTCTGAGTATAGATTCTTTGCCTCTTTGGTTAGGTTCATTCCTAGGTATCTTATAGTTTTGGGTGCAATTGTAAATGGGATTGACTCCTTAATTTCTCTTTCTTCTGTCTTGTCGTTGGTGTAGAGAAATGCAACTGATTTCTATGCATTGATTTTATATCCTGATACTTTACTGAATTCCTGTACAAGTTCTAGCAGTTTTGGAGTGGAGCCTTTTGGGTTTTCCACATATAGTATCGTATCATCTGTGAAGAGTGATAGTTTGACTTCTTCTTTGCTGATTTGGATGCATTTAATTTCCTTTTGTTGTCTGATTGCTGAGGCTAGGACTTCTAGTACTATGTTGAATAGCAGTGGTGATGATGGACATCCCTGCCATGTTCCTGACCTTAGTGGAAAAGCTTTCAGTTTTTCTCCATTGAGAATGATATTTGTGGTGGGTTTTTCATAGATGGCTTTGATAATATTGAGGTATGTGCCCTCTATCCCTACACTTTGAAGAGTTTTAATCAGGAAGGGATGCTACACTTTGTCAAATGCTTTTTCAGCATCTATTGAGAGTATCATATGGTTCTTGTTCTTTCTTTTATTAATGTGTTGTATCACATTGATTGAATTGTGGATGTTGAACCAACCTTGCAGCCCTGGAATAAATCCCACTGGGTCGTGGTGAATAATCCTTTTAATGTACTGTTGAATCCTACTGGCTAGTATTTTGGTGAGAATTTTCGCATCTGTGTTGATCAAGGATATTGGTCTGTAGTTCTCTTTTTTGATGGGATCCTTGTCTGGTTTTGGGATCAAAGTGATGTTGGCCTCATAAAATGAGTTTGGAAGTTTTCCTTCCATTTCTATTTTTTGGAACAGTTTCAGGAGAATAGGAATTAGTTCTTCTTTAAATGTTTGGTAGAGGGGCGCCTGGGTGGCTCAGTGGGTTAAAGCCTCTGCCTTCAGCTCAGGTCATGATCCCAGGGTCCTGGGATCGAGCCCCACATTGGGCTCTCTGCTCCATGGGGAGCCTTCTTCCTCCTCTCTCTGCCTGCCTCTCTGCCTACTTGTGATCTCTGTCTGTCAAATAAATAAATAAAATCTTTTAAAAAATAAAAAATAATTAAAAATTTTTAAAAAATAAATGTTTGGTAGAATTCCCCTGGGAAGCCATCTGGCCCTAGGCTTTTGTTTGTTTGGAGATTTTTGATGACTGTTTCAATCTCCTTACTGGTTATGGGTCTGTTCAGGTTTTCTATTTCTTCCTGGTTCAGTTGTGGTAGTTTATATGTCTCTAGGAATGCATCCATTTCTTCCAGATTGTCAAATTTGTTTGCGTAGAATAGCTCATGGTATGTTCTTATAACTGTTTGTATTTCTTTGGTGTTAGTTGTGATCTCTCCTCTTTCATTCATGATTTTATTTATTTGGGTCCTTTCTCTTTTCTTTTTGATAAATCTGGCCAGGGGTTTATCGATCTTATTAATTCTTTCAAAGAACCAGCTCCTAGTTTCATTGAATTGTTCTATTGTTTTTTTGGTTTCTATTTCATTGATTTCTGCTCTGATCTTTATGATTTCTCTTCTCCTGCTGGGTTTAGGGTTTCTTTCTTGTTCTTTCTCCAACTCCTTTATGTGTAGGGTTAGTTGTGTACTTGAGACCTTTCTTGTTTCTTGAGAAAGGCTTGTACTACTATATATTTTCCTCTCAGGACTGCCTTTGTTGTGTCCCACAGATTTTGAACCATTGTGTTTTCATTATCATTTGTTTCCATGAATTTTTTCAATTCTTCTTTAATTTCCTGGTTGACCCATTCATTCTTTAAAAGGATGTTGTTAAGTCTCCATGAGTTCTAGCTTCAGGGCATTGTGGTCTGAAAATATGCAGGGAATGATCCCAATCTTTTGATACCGGTTGAGACCTGATTTATGACCCAGGATGTGGTCTATTCTGGAGAATGTTCCATGTGCACTAGAGAAGAATGTGTATTCTGTTGCTTTGGGATGAAATGTTCTGAATATATCTGTGATGTCCATCTGGTCCAGTGTGTCATTTAAGGCCTTGATTTCCTTGTTGATCTTTTGCTTAGATGATCTGTCCATTTCAATGAAGGTAGTGTTAAAGTCCCCTACTATTATTGTATTATTGTTGATGTGTTTCTTTGATTTTGTTAATTGGTTTATATAGTTGGCTGCTCCCACGTTAGGGGCATAGATATTTAAAATTGTTAGGTCTTCTTGTTGGACAGACCCTTTGAGTATGATGTAATGTCCTTCCTCATCTCTTATTATAGTCTTTGGCTTAAAATCTTATTGATCTGATATAAGGATACCCCAGCTTTCTTCTGATGTCCATTAGCATGGTAAATTATTTTCCACCCCCTCACTTTAAATCTGGAGGTGTCTTCAGGTCTAAAATGAGTTTCTTGTAGGCAACATATAGATGGGTTTTGTTTTTTTTATGCATTCTGATACCCTGTGTCTTTTGATTGGGGCATTTAGCCCATTAACATTCAGGGTAACTATTGAGAGATATGAATTTAGTGCCATTGTATTGCCTGTAAGGTGACTGTTACTGTATATTGTCTCTGTTTCTTTCTGATCTACTACTTTTAGGCTCTCTCTTTGCTTAGAGGACCCCTTTCAATATTTCCTGTAGAGCTGGTTTGGTGCTTGCAAATTCTTTCAGTTTTTGTTTGTCCCAGAAGCTTTTTATCTCTCCTTCTATTTTCAATGATAGCCTAGCTGGATATAGTATTCTTGGCTGCATGTTTTTCTTGTTTAATGCTCTGAATATATCATGCCAGCTCTTTCTGGCCTGCCAGGTCTCTGTGGTTAAGTCTGCTGCCAATCTAATATTTTTACCATTCTATGTTATAGACTTCTTTTCCCGGGCTGCTTTCAGGATTTTCTCTTTGTCACTAAGACTTGTAAACTTTACTATTAGGTGACGGGGTGTGGACCTATTCTTGTTGATTTTGAGGGGGGTTCTCTGTACCTCCTGGATTTTGATGCTTGTTCCCTTTGTCATATTAGGGAAATTCTCTCCAATAATTCTTTCCAATATACCTTCTGCTCCCCTCTCTCTTTCTTCTTCTTCTGGAATCCCAATTATTCTAATGTTGTTTCATCTTATGGTGTCACTTATCTCTTGAATTCTCCCCTCATGGTCCAGTAGCTGTTTGTCATCTCTTGAATTCTCCCCTCGTGGTCCAGTAGCTGTTTGTCCCTCTTTTTCTCACCTTCTTTATTCTCTGTCATTTGGTCTTCTATATCGCTAATTCTTTCTTCTGCTTCATTTATCCTAGCAGTGAGAGCCTCCATTTTTGATTGCACCTCATTAATAGCTTTTTTGATTTCAACTTGGTTAGATTTTAGTTCTTTTATTTCTCCAGAAAGGGCTTTTATATCTCCCGAGAGAGTTTCTCTAATATCTTCCATGCCTTTTTAGAGCCTGGCTAGAATCTTGAGAATCGTCATTCTGAACTCTAGATCTGACATATTTCCAATGTCTGTATTGATTAGGTCCCTAGCCTTTGGTACTGCCTCTTCTTTTTTTTGTGGTGAATTTTTCCGCCTTATTTTGTCCAGATAAGAGTATATGAAGGAGCAAGTAAAATACTAAAAGGGTGGCAAAGACCCCAGGAAAATATGTTTTAACCAAATCAGAAGAGATCCCAAATCATGGCAGGCAGAAAGGGGATAAAAAGAGGTTCAGAGAAAAAAAAAAAAGAAACAATTAAAAAAAGAAAACAAACAAAGAAAAAATATAAAAAAGAAAAAATATATATATATTAGATAAACTAGTTTAAAAATGTTAAAAAAGAAAAGGACAAAAGTTAAAAAAAATTAGCAGAAGAAGAAAAAAGAAATTGAAAAAAAATTAAATTAACTGCAAAACTAAAGAATCATGGGGAGAAAGCCATGAGTTCCGTGCTTTGCTTTCTCCTCCTCTGGAATTCTGCTGCTCTCCTTGCTATTGAACTTGCACTCTTTGGTAGTTGAACTTAGTCCTGGCTGGATTTCTTGTTGATCTTCTGGGGGAGGGGCCTGTTGTAGTGATTCTCAAGTGTCTTTGCCCCAGGCGGAGTTGCACCGCCCTTATCAGGGGCCGGGCTGAGTAATCAGCTCGGGTTTACTTTTAGGAGCTTTTGTTCCCTGAGCGCTTTCCGTAGAGTTCCGGAGGATGGGAATGAAGATGGCGGCCTCCCAGTCTCTGGCCCGGAGGAGCCGAGAGCTTGGGGCCCCACTCCTCAGTGCGTCCTTAGAGAATAGCACCCAATTACTCCCGTCTCCCTGGCCTCCGGCCCACTCCGAGCTGACCGAGCCTGCGACCAGTTCAAGGTAACCCCAAGTTGAGAGCTCACTCCTCAGCTCTGTCTCTGTAGCCAGCTTCCCCGATCTAATACCTGCAAGCTCTGTGACACTCAGACATCTGCGATCCTTCTGTGACCCTGCGGGACCTGAGGCCATGCTCACCCAGCATGGGCTTCACCCCAGTTTAGCCTCTGGAGCGATGTCCCTCAGCAGAACAGACTTTTTTTTTTTTTTTAAAGATTTTATTTATTTGACAGAGAGAAATCACAAGTAAGCAGAGAGGCAGGCAGAGAGAGAGGAGGAAGCAGGCTCCCTGCTGAGCAGAAAGCCCGATGTGGGGCTCGAACCCAGGACCTGGGATCATGACCTGAGCCGAAGGCAGCGGCTTAACCCACTGAGCCACCCAGGCGCCCCAAGAGAATTTACACGTCTTAAGAATATTTACATGACAAACAAAATGCAAGAACAAATATCACAAAACAAGGCCTAAAGCAACAGCGCACAGCAAGCAGTATGATTTCTGAACAAATTCAGAGGGAGAACAAGGAACAGCTAGCCTCGCCTGCACAGCAGACCCCGCAGAGAAGTTTCAGATCAGCGTCACTTGCTGGGGCCCCTGTGTTCTGAGAGTTTAGTCTACTTACTTGTACTTCAGTAATTTAAATGTTTGAATTTTTATTTATTTTATGATTTTTATTTATAGACCGTATTTTTAGAGCAGGGTAGGTTTTTTTGACATTTTATTTATTTATTTATTTGAAAGAGAGCTGAGGAGGGGCAGAGGCAGAGGAGAAGGGAGAGAGAGAATCACAAGCAGGCTTCACGCCCCATGCACAGCCCAATGTGGGGTTCAGTCTCACAACTCCAAGACCATGACCTGAGTTGATATCAAGAATTGGAAACTTAACAGAATGAGCCACCCAGGCACCCTTAGAGCAGTTTTAATTTCACTGAAAAAGGAGCTGGAAGTACAAAGAGTTCCTAGATACCTTTCACCCCTCCATATATGTAGTTTCTCACTATTAATATCTTGAATTAGTGAGATAGAGCTGTTAAAAGGATGGGCCAATACTGTTACATTATTATTAAAATTCTTAATTTATTTTGTTCCTGTTGGCAATTCTATTGCTTTTGACAAATGCATTACTACATTATCCACTGTTACAGTAATGTATATGATGCTTGGCCCTAAAAATGCCATTTTCTGCCTATTTTTTCCCTCTGTCCTTCCCCTCAACCCCCTAGCAACTGTTGAGCTTTTTTACTACCTCCATTGATTTATCTCTTCCAGAATGTCTGTCATCCATGGAGAGTAAGTGTCAGGTATCTGATGACTTAGGAAGTCAACTCACATTTGATTATATAAGTTCTGCAGTGTCTCAGAAAGTGTTCATTTTATACTCTTATTTTCCTGATGACACATTACAGAGATCTATCTTGAAGAGAAAATAGACAGTAATTGCAGGTTTAAAAATTTACTCATTGGGACACCTGGGTGGCTCAGTGTGTTAAAGCCTCTGCCTCCGGCTTGGGTTGTGATCCCAGGGTCCTGGGATCAAGCCCCACACTGGGCTCTCTGCTCGGTGGGGAGCCTGCTTCCCTTCCCCTCTCTCTGCCTGGCTCTCTGCCTACTTGTAATCTCTGTCAAATAAATAAATAAAATCTTTTTTTTTAAATTTACTCATAATATTCCCTAAACATGTAGAGGAAAGCTAGCATTTTTGTTTTCTATAAAAGATCTAAATTTATTAGCAGTTTTCCATTTTGCTGTGTTTCATTATTTTTTTAAAGATTCCATTTATTTAACAGACAGAGATCACAAGTAGGCAGAGAAGCAGGCAGAGAGAGAGGAGGAAGCAGGCTCCCCACCGAGCAGAGAGCGCAATGCGAGGCTCGATCCCGACGCAAGGATCGATCCCAGGACCCTGGGATCATGACCTGAGCTGAAGGCAGAGGCTTTAACCCACTGAGCCACCCAGGCACCCCTCCATTTTGCTGTGTTTTAAAAGAAGGATAAAAAAACAAGTGACTTTTGAACAACAGATTTGGACTGCATAGGTCTACTTATGTGTAAACTTTTTCAGTACAGTACAGTACAGTATTATAAGTGTATTTTTTCCTCTTCCTCATGATTTTCTTAAGATTTTCCTTACCTTCTTAATGATAAGAAGGTAGTATAGAATACCTATAACCTACAAAATATGTGTTAATAGACCATTTAAGTTATCCATAAGGCTTCTTGTCAACAGGCTTTTATTAATTAAGTGTTTAGGGAGTCAAAAGTTACACTTGGATTTTTAATTTTGCAGGGGTTAATGACCTTAACCCTCACATTGTTCAATGGTCAGTTGCGTGGTTTAACCTGACAACATATGATGTCACAGGCTTCACAAGTATAAAAACTTATTTTCAATGATTTAGTTACTTTTGGATAAATACTCTGCCTTTTAGGCTAGTGGGTACATGTAAAGGTACTCAAGTTTGAACTAGAATGATGTATCACCTCAATCTGTTGGAATGGCTGTTATCAGAAAGATGAGATAAGAAATGTCAGCATTAATGTGAAGAAAAGAGAACCCTAGTGTACTGTTGGTAGAATTGTAAACTGGGGCAGCCACTATGGAAAGCAGGAGGATCCAAAAAACTAGAAACAGAACTACCCTAGGATCCAACAATTCCACTCCTGGGAATATAGCCAAAGGAAATGAAAACACTAACTTGAAAAGATAGCTGCATCCCCATGTTCATAGCTGCATTGTTTATAGTAGCCACAACTTGGAAGCAACCTGTGTCCACTGATGGATGAATGGATAAGGAAGTTGTGGTCTATACATAGATAGTGGAATATGATTCAATCACACACACACATCCAGAAAATCTTACCATTTGCAATAACATAGATGGACCTTCAAGGCATCGTACTAAGTGAAATAAGCCAGACAGAGAAGGAGAAATACTGTATGATTGAAAGACAAATATGATATGATCTCATATGTGGGATCTAAATATATATGGATCTAAATATACAAGTAATCTAAACATACATAAAGAGATCAGACTTGAGGATTCCAGAGACAGAGTTTTGGGGAGAGGAGAAATGGGTCAAAATAATTTTTGATGGTCAAAATGCAGAAATTACCAATTATAGGATAAATAAGTATTAGGGACATAATTTACAACATGACTACAGCTAACACTGCTCTAGGATATATAGGAAAGTTGTTGGATTAAACCATGAGAATTCTCATTACAAAGAGCACCTTTTTTTTCTTTTTTCTTCTTCCTTTTCTTTTTCCTGGATCTATATGAGATGATGGATCTCATTTCACTTGTGGTAATCATTTCACTGTACATGTCAATCACACCATCATGATGTATATTACTTAAACTTACACAATGATGGATGTCAGTTATTTCTTACTAAAATGGGGGCTGGGGGAGAATTCTGCCTTTCCAATGATTTCTTCTTGTTCTCATTTTCTTCAAGATGAGGTCATGACATAACAAGTCTTTCAATGTTCTTATAGTCACAGAGGATAAGGAGGCCTTGAATCTCCTTTTGATTTTGAGCACTGCTCTCATCTTTGCTGTGTTGTCCCTGGTGTAGTGCAGAATCTGTGCTTGTGGAAATCAGTGAGATGTGACTTTCTGAATGGTCTTTGGGGGGACAGTATTCAGGCATCCACTTTTGGATGCCATGGTGCAAGCTATTTGTCCTCAGTCCAGAAATCCTTCTTTGAATCTTTTTCAGCCTGACTCTAAACCTTGTAACCTCTCCATTACCATACTAAAACTTCCGAATATCTTACTTTGTCATCACACATATTTTTTTCCAGGCTTCTTGACAGAGGCTGTCATCTTACCTATTAAACCATCTCAGCTGGCACTGTTGGATTTTTGTTTTACAACATGCTGGGTATCCAACTATTGTGGCAGAACTTTCTAGTGCTTACTGAATTAAATTTTCTAGGGGGAGGCACTGTGTTTGTCAATCTTTGTTGTTTTTGTCTTAAATTCTTCAAATCCTAATTCTCTAATAGAGTACCTACTTGCAATAATTGGTAATAATTAATTGAATTAAACAAATCATTAATCAGTTAATATGGTGGCCAAGCTAATAAATTGAGGAATGGGAAAAAAACATAGCATGGGAAATTACAAAAAGGTAAAGGAAAATATACAATAAAAAGGATTTTGATGTGCACAAAGTGCAAGCTCATGGAGATTGATCATTTCCAAACATGAAAAGCGTGACCCATCTCTTAAAGGATGAATTGAGTGATATAAATTGGCCTGGAAATATCTAGAAGTGATTGACATTTCAGGTGACAGAAGGGTCATTCCTTCTGATGGTGAAATTGTAAAAATATTTGGCAAGGTAGTAGATAGTGATTAAAGCCAGGAACTTGCTGGTGAAGTCATTAATGAGAGGGATTGCATTTTGACTGTTAGTTGTTGACACCAATTATGAAAAAGCTAGTGTAAAGGTTTGGTAATGATTTCCAAAAAGTGACTGCTGTCTGGTGAAGGCAAAAGCATGGTCTGCAATTAGCATGGAAATCTACTCAGTCTTCTAATGAATTAGGAAAGTTAGAAAACAATACTCTCCAGTGAAGAGAGCTAGAGGAAAAAGTAAAATTTCAGTTAAGGCAAAGAATTAAACTGTTGTTTATAAAAATAATCAGTGATACAAGAAAAGGGATTTTAATAGCATACTGTTATTAGGCTCATTGGAAAAGTCCAGGGATAACTAAGAAGATGGGCATACTGAGGTGGGCAAATCCCTCTACCTCAGATGTAAAATACATCCAGGCCAACTTTCTTTTTCTTTTTTCTTTTTTTTTTTTTTTTGGCCAACTTTCACTGACTTTCTCAGTGTGGCTTTCATGGACATCTTTTCCTATGTGAACATCGTTAGCACAGACTTTCTCAGTGTGGCTTTCATGGACATCTTTTCCTATGTGAACATCGTTAGCACATAGAATGAAATTATTCCTCAGCCTTAATTGTATACAACATGCTATGATTACTTCATCCTGGAATTATAAGATCAAATGCAAATGACAAGTTCTGCTCGGAAACTGAAGATTTTTCCCAATTCAAGGACGTGCCACAAATCTGCTTTCCCTTACTGTTACAATGCCATAGAATAACATCATTTGCCATACATAAACCACACTAGAGCAGAATATAAAAGAGTTCCTTAAGAGAGACAATCACTATATTTCCGCTGTTTTTAAAATTTCCATTAAATTGTAATGGATTTTATGTACTTCATTGACAGAGAGCCATTGCTTCACTTTCTCTAGAAGATAAGTGGAAAGAAGGCAAGAGGGCACAGTGAGCTAAGATGTTAATTTCCACTCTGGCTCTCACTTCCTTAGCAACCTTGAGATACCACGTGAGCCTCCTTTTCCTCAACAGTCAAAGAGTGTAAATGAAACAGCACCACTTACTTTGGTACTGTTGCAGGGGTCTAAAGGACCGGACTTATTTGACGCATCTTTGAAAATGACAGAGCACTTTGGAGAACCATCATATTAATAAAATCACACCTCTGCTCTATTTCAGCTCTCACTATCTGTGACAAAAAGCAACAACAACAAAAGAAACAACAAAGAGAACACTCTCACACTTGCTTCAAATCTTAAATTCTTCACTTGCCTCTTGGCAGCCTTACACCTCGTGATCTTTATTCGAGAGATTTGTCCATTCGGTGTCCTGCTCTCTATTGCCATCCATAAATTACTTTGTGGAAGCCTCCCTTTCTGTTACCCTTCCCCTCCTCAGCTAAGCCTAGCTCCCATTCCTGCTGCTGTCTCCGCTATACTTTTTCATCCAGACTTAAAACCGTATGAGGTAATTATATATGTATTTCCCCTATATTCCTCAGGATTGAAAGTTCTGAGAGCTGGAAAGTTATCTGTCTTATTCACTGTTGTTTTCCCCTGCACCATCAAATAGTAAAGCTTCCTAAAAATGCACAAATAACTACAACAGATTATGAATCCATCAAATTTTCTTTATCACTTTAAAGTGGTAGCCAAATAAATTTAGAAGCTTACAAGATGAGTCTCCTCTGATTTTTTCCATAGCATATATTCTTTCTTTAAAAAATTTTTTATTTATTCATTTGAGAGAGAAAGAGAGAGAGAGAGAGCATGAGATGGGGGAGGGGGTGGGGCAGAGGGAGAGGGAGAAGCAGAAGCAGACTCCCTGCTCCCTGCTGAGCAGGGAGCCTGAATTGGGTCTTTATGTGGGGCTTGATCTGAAGGCAGACCCTGACCCATCTGAGCCCCCCAGGTGCCCTCCAGAGCTTATATTCTGAAAACTAGAGATTCATTCTTTTTTGGGAGGTGAACTATCTACTACTTTATTACTTTATTTATTACTAATTATTTCATAGCTTATTGAAGAATAACTTATATACAAAAATACTGCACACAGACATTCACTTTTAAATTCACAACAACAACAACAACAAAAAGGACTGACCAAAAAAAGGAGTCTTGAGTCCACTACAAATATAATACTTTATATATCACTTACTGGATGAAGTTATCAGAATTTTTTCTTGGGCTGATAAGCCACATTCAGAACTCCGTTTTAACTTAGGATCTTTGTATGAGGAGTTCAGAACACTCCCTGTAAGTCAATCCATATTTTCTTAGAGTATTTTCAAAATGCATTTCATGGGCCTCTATATTCTCCATGAAATTGCTTTGTAGAGTGGAAAATAGTTATCACATCAGTGATTAAAGTTTCTCCAAGAGAACTTAATTTTCTAGGGCCAGATAACAGAGTCATATTCAAGGATAAGACCATAAAATTTCTTTGCCTCAATCAAATCCTAGCACCCCTGTGGCCGAGGTTCATTTGGAGGTGTTACTGGTGCAGTATATGGAACATCCTGATCTTCACAACCACTTTATCACCTTTCCTATTTTCTGAGCCATAGTGGTGTTGTTCCTGCTGGGCACAGTCATTTTTAACCATGTTTTTGATGTAGTATTTTCTGACATGCTCTCAGTTACCAAGCCCTTGCTGCTTTATTCCCTTGAGTCTGGAAATACAGAGTCTCCCAGCCTAGGTTTTCTGTTTTCTCTTTTTAAATTTTTATGTATTTATTTATTTTACCTTGTGCCAAGTACTTCACCATTTGGACATCTCGCAAACTGACATCTGTCAAACTGTGGTCTCAAATCAACATTTCTGTTCTGTTCTGTTAAGCCACAGGAATTACCATACGTTTTCTCAGTCCTGACCATTTGAATTCTGAATCAGCATCTTTCCCCTGATATTGAACAGTTCTCCATTTTCTGATTTTTGTAATTTTGTAAACATTATGCAGTTAACTATTTTATGGCATTGAGGTAGGAAGAAGATTTACCATGTACTATAAGACCGGCTATCTATGCACGGGCTAGCTTCCCTTTATGATGGTTACATGTGACTTGAAAGTGAAAACATTCATTGTTCACTTCTGTGAACTTCCATTTTGTCAAATTCATCTATATAATTAAAAGTTTTTACCCAATCACTTACTTCTGTGACTCCCCAAGAAATCAGGAATATGTTTCTCCAGTCTTAATAAGGCCATAATATAATAGTAGTATCTTTAGAAGTTGAAGGAATTTGAGAATCTGGAAATGTAAACTCACTACACAGACAGTCAAATCAACTGTCACATATGCTTTTTGAATGAAAATAAGAGGTCAAGTATATTTTTGTACTCTCCCTCTCTAGTGCCCTTGCCCTTAATATGTGTACATGCGTGCACACACTCTTTGCTGCTTTCATTCCTCAGTGCCCATGGACAATATGCTCCTGCTGTTTTAAATCCTTCTCCATGAACAGCAGATGAAAACTGCATTGAGACTGCTTACACTACAAATCCCCACAGTGTTGAGTGAAATGTATGTGGGTTTAAGTCTTAACAGGAATTGAATTCCAACACTGCCACTCACTGATACAAGCCTGTCTTTACAAGTACTACCGCAAGGCCAAACCATCCGGTCATCAAATTTCTACTTAGTATGTGAAATTAATCAGGGTGATTACCAGTTGGTTCTCATGGCTTTTGGAAGGCAGACATAGGCCTACCCAGCAGGGGATCTATGGGCTGGTTCTCACTCAGCATTTAGGGAGACATACTCCATTCTTCATGGTGTCCCATTTCCTATGGCCCATTGTCCTCTGCTGTGCTGAGGCAGAGCTGTTGTTCTGTATTACCAGTTGTATTTCCTATGTTGTCACCATCTGGAGGAGGAGAAAGAAAAAGGAAGAACTAATGTAATTTTTTCTTATCCAATAAGTGTCCTATCTCTAGAGAACCCTAAGACTTTAAGGTATAAGGGATATCTAAAGATCAGAAAACCTAGATCCTTACTCCTGTTTGATGCTGGAATCTGCTCTGACAGTTTTAAGTAATCAGCTAATTTATTCACCAATGATTTCAGCCAAACAGGATTCATGAGATTCATTCATTTACCTATTTTTTCTTCTGAATATTTATTTCATACTATGCTCTGAAGATACAATTGAGAAACAGCAAAAATCCCAGCTCTCATGAATTTACATTCAAATAGGAAAAGACCAAAAAAACAAAAATAGCTAAAAGGTATGACATCAAGTATCATTAAGAGCCATAGATGAAATAGGGAAAAGAATTGCTAAAGAGAATGAGGGAGCTCAATTTCAAATCAGATGATTAGGAAACACCTCACTGGAGAAGTGTCTGGGGACAGAAACCTCAGGAAGTGAGCATGAGTGTTATCCACAGAAGAGCTTTCTATGCAAAGCCAAAACCCTAACCCAAACACTTACAGATATAAAAGCTCTTAGGTGTCTATTGCCTGGTATTTGAAGAGCAAAGGTCCAGTGTGGCTAACACACAAGAAGTAAGGGAGATAATAACAGGACCTGTGGTCAGAGAGGTAATGTGATTAGAGGCTAATGATATGCAGATCTCCTGGGACACTATAGGCTACTGTAATGGTTTTTGCTTTCTCTCTGACTAGTAAGTCAAGTCACTGATAGGGTTTGAAGGATGGAGTGGCATTATATGATTGACATTCTAAAAGACAACGGTCTATATATATTGATGTCAATATAAATATAGATACAGATAATTTCCTCCAGCTGCAGTGCAGAGAATAGGTAATTGGATTGAAATCAGAATCAGGGAACAAATGAGGAGGCCATCACAATTATCTAGACTAGAAGCCCGGATAGCTTGGATCATGTCACTGTGGTGGATGTAGTAAGCTATTGAATTTTAGATATATTTTGAAAGTAGAGCTGATAGAATTGGCAGCCAAAGTGAATGCTGGCTATAAAAGAAGAAGAATTAAGGATGACACCAAATTTTTAGTTTAGGCAGCTGAAAACAATGTAGCTATCATCCAGACAGAGAAGATGTCAGGGGAAGCAGGCTTTGGGAGATAGGAAAAGTTTGCTTTGGAAATGTTGAGTTCAAGGTGTCTTTGACTACTTAGGTAAAGACAGTAGATGGTATTGTACAGGTCTGGAATTCAGGGATTTAGGAGAGAAATCCAGGCTGGAGAATATTTTTAGAGTTCATTCATATTTAGATAATATTTAAAGCTGTAATTATCAAGGAGTACATTTAATAAGGGAGGAATAATTTTGTTTAAAGATTCTATGATGTTAGGATCATGGGAAGCTGAAAGGAATAACCACTGATACAGAAAGGAAAACACTGGGAGGCGGAAGGGCCCTGGAACACCACTGAAGAAGTATTTTTAGAAAATGGCTATGCCGAAAACTACTAAATGTTATATGTCAATTCTCTCAATTAAAAAAAGTGGGAGTGAATAATGTGTAAAATTCTGCTGATAAGTAAAGGATGGCAAAAACTGAGGACTGTTTCATTTAGCAATGCATTTCTAGGTGATTTTGATAGAAGTAGTTATGGCATCAGAGTCTCATTAGAATATTCTTGAGGGAGGGGTGCCTGGGTTGCTCAGTGGGTTAAAGCCTCTGCCTTCAGTTCAGGTCATGATCCCAGGGTCAGATGGAGCCCTGAATCGGGCTCTCTGCTCAGCAGGGAGCCTGCTTCCTCCTCTCTCTCTGCCTGCCTCTCTGCCTACTTGTGATCTCTGTTTGTCAGATAAATAAATAAAATCTTAAAAAAAAAAG
Source organism: Enhydra lutris kenyoni (assembly GCF_002288905.1). Lineage (NCBI taxonomy): Eukaryota > Metazoa > Chordata > Mammalia > Carnivora > Mustelidae > Enhydra > Enhydra lutris. The sequence goes on along the minus strand of NW_019154128.1, from coordinate 9,767,540 downwards.
TCTGTTTTCATGTGTGGTGTAAGGAAATGGTCTAATTTCATTTTTCTGCACGTGGCTGTCCAGTTTTCCCAACACCATTTGTTGAAAAGGCTGTCCTTTTTTCATTGGACATTCTTTCCTGCTTTGTCAAAGATTAGTTGACCATAGAGTTGAGGGTCTATTTCTGGGATCAAAATGGATGAAGGACCTCAATGTGAGAAAGGAATCCATCAAAATCCTTGAGGAGAACACAGGCTGCAACCTTTCGACCTCCACCGCAGCAACATCTTCCTAGGAACATCGCCAAAGTCAAGGGAAGCAAGGGCAAAAATGAACTATTGGGATTTCATCAAGATCAAAAGCTTTTGCACAGCAAAGGATACAGTCAACAAAACCAAAAGACAACTGACAGAATGGGAGAAGATATTTGCAAACGACATATCAGATAAAGAGCTAGTGTGCAAAATCTATAAAGAGCTTAGCAAACTCAACACCCAAAGAACAAATAATCCAATCAAGAAATGGGCAGAGGACATGAACAGACATTTCTGCAAAGAAGACATCCAAATGGCCAACAGACACATGAAAAAATGCTCCACATCACTCAGCATCAGGGAAATACAAATCAAAACCACAATGAGATACCACCTCACACCAGTCAGAATGGCTAAAATTAACAAGTCATTTCCTGACTTGTTAA